>NC_063200.1:3741726-3804226 GCF_017589495.1 Alosa alosa | reverse complement strand
TGGTAATAACATGTGGGTGGTGGTGGTGGTATATCATAACATATCCTTAATTCTGTTATGGTAATAATCCTTAATTCTGTTATGGTAATAACATGTGGTGGGTGGTGGTATATCATAACATATCCTTAATTCTGTTATGGTAATAACATGTGGTGGTGGTGGTATATCATAACATATCCTTAATTCTGTTATTATAATAATATGTGGTGGTGGTGGTGATATATCATAACATATCCTTAATTCTGTTATGGTAATAACATGTGGTGGTGGTGGTGGTATATCATAACATATCCTTAATTCTGTTATGGTAATAACATGTGTGGTGGGTGGTGGTATATCATAACATATCCTATAATTCTGTTATGGTAATAACATGGTGGTGGTGGTGGTATATCATAACATATCCTTAATTTAATTCTGTATATCATAACATATCTTAATTCTGTTATGGTAATAACATGGTAACATATAACATGGTGGTGGTGGTGGTATATCATAACATATCCTTAATTCTGTTATGGTAATAACATGTGGTGGTGGTGGTATATCATAACATATCCTTAATTCTGTTATGGTAATAACATGTGGTGGTGGTGGTATATCATAACATATCCTTAATTCTGGTATGGTAATAACATGTGGTGGTGGTGGTATATCATAACATATCCTTAATTCTGTTATGGTAATAACATGTGGTGGTGGTGGTATATCATAACATATCCTTAATTCTGTTATGGTAATAACATGTGGTGGTGGTGGTATATCATAACATATCCTTAATTCTGTTATGGTAATAACATGTGGTGGTGGTGGTATATCATAACATATCCTTAATTCTGTTATGGTAATAACATGTGGTGGTGGTGGTGGTATATCATAACATATCCTTAATTCTGTTATGGTAATAACATGTGGTGGTGGTGGTATATCATAACATATCCTTAATTCTGGTATGGTAATAAAATGTGTGGTGGTGGTGGTGGTGTTATGGTTAGGCCCAGGTGTGTAAGGCAAAGCAGAAACAAAATGCTAGTGCAAGGCTGCTTATCTCTCTCTCTCTCTCTCTCTCTCTCTCTCTCTCCCTCTCCACCTCCCAGTGTTTGTCTCTTTGGCCTCGTCCATATGTCCGTGCAATGCCCCATCCCCATCAACGTGTCTGAGGTGCTCTCAACACCATCAGTACGCACTCATCTCCAGTAATAGTGACATCTCTGAATCTGCACTGTGTTGTCAAAAAGATTAGTGCCCCAACATATGTTTCTTTTCCACGACTATTTCAGCAGGCCTTCTTACCATAAAAAACCCCTCCTCGCCGCCCTCACAGGTCTACCGCTCTTTTCAAAATACCCCCACCCCTCACACAGAGCACACACAGCACACAACAACTCCTCTGGTCTCACACTCCACCCTCTGCCCCTGTTGGCAGCATTTGTGCCAAGCAGCTCTTGGCTGTTGGGTTTTAATTGATGAGCAGGCATCCTTGTGCTAAGTGCACGGCAAAGGCCTGTTGTGATAAGGAAGGTGTTGCTATCGTTCTTTAAAGCCTTTTTTTCTCCTCGCAACTGAGAAGCCACAAGGCCATGAAGAACCAAAGATGAACGTGTAAATTGGGAAAAGCAGATGTTACTGTGTGAGTGACGTTGACAAAAGATCCTTTTTTAGAAGGAAAGATGATTTATTTGTTCTCCAATATGTCATCATTTTCTTTATGAGGAGAAGAATCCATGCCATATTTTGTGTTACAGAACACAAGTAACTAGTTGTTTGGCCTCAAGTGACCATGCTTGTCTAACGTGAGCATTTGTGGGAATATTGCATTAAATTATGTACTATATATAAAGATGAACTGTATTTAATTGAATCATGGCAAATTGAATTAAACTGCATTTTTGAGCTTTTAAACACAAATTGAAGCAACCTTTCTCTGGAAAACATTTCGGCCTTGTTGCTTTGTTCAACTTATTAATGAATCCTCATGACCTCTTTTACGTAGCATCTCTTACCTCTGACACATCATGTTATTTATTTAATTTACTTTGGATGATCAGAGAAACTAGATCTAAATGGCTTATAATTACAGTTGTTTCCCTTACTCTATTCCTACCAGACATGCTAAACTTTGATAGTTTTTAACTATTCTCTTTTTTTAAGAGGTATGTGAACGGTTGTCCCCTCTTTCCTTCTCTTTGTTTTTTTTGTTTTGTTTTGTTTTGTTTTAACGTAACCTTGATGCCATGTGTTTGTTTTTATTGTCCGCAACTCTTATGAAAGAGCACACCAACACATCCTTAGGAAAAGGGTATGAGTGCTCTCCTGTGGGCTGGAGGGAAGTGGAGAATAAGTGCTGGTGTTGTGGCCCAGGCTTGTGCTCCCTCACTCTCCTGAAACGAGAGCACTTCAGCGTCTGCCAGTACGCCACCCCCCCTCGGCCCGGTCGCCAGCCTGCTCCCTACCCAGACGACTTTGCTCGTAAAACAAATGTTATTATGTCAAAAGAGGCCCGCAAACATAAATTGCCGGTGTAGTGTGGTGCATTTGGAAAAAAGTGCCTCCCCTAGTTTGTCAGAGCAGGTTTTTTAACAGCAGTCGGTTCAACTGGATTGAGCTTGTTCTCGGCCAGGGCAGAGCAACACCCTCCCTCCCTCTCTTTCTCTCTCCATCCTTCCATCCATCCATCCATCCATCCATCCAGAGAGAGAGAGAGAGAGAGAGAGAGAGAGAGAGAGAGAGAGAGAGAAAGATAGAGTGATGGTCGTTGTGGGGGAGAAGGAGAACGCATGTGAGGGAGATTTGGAGAGTGAGATCGTGAACAAGTGAGAGTGAGAGGTGTCTGCTGAAAGGATGGGGGGGGGCTGGTAGAGGGGGGGAGGGGTGAAGGGCCAATAGCAAATAGACATGCACTCTTGCAGGCAGTCCATTAAATTTCACAAATTAAATAGGTATTATCTTTAAATATTTAAAGGTTAGATGAATGTTGATAATGGATTTAGACAGCCATTATGCTGTAATTGCTTTCTAATGTAGTTAGTGAAAGACATTTGATACAATTTGCTCTCAGCTGAGATCAGGCAACAGAGTGCCCATTTTCCACCAGAGCCTGTTTGCCTCCAAATTAACCCTTGAAAGGGAACTGGGTCATATCCCTCATTTTACTTTCCCCTTTGTCATATTCCCTTATAAATCAAGAGGAGAAAAACAAAGGACGTGTGTGTGTGTGTGTGTGTGTGTGTGTGTGTGTGTGAACATGTACATGTTCAAGGAAGCTGTCTTTATTCTCAGATTCCACCAACCTAAGGAGAATGTGTGCACTTGCACCCACGCTGACTGCTAACTTGTTAGCACTTTCTCACTCCTGGAACTGGGAGCCCAAGAATAGGGCGATGAGAAGGTGTCAATCCTAATGCCATCTTCTCTTAGCACAGACGGGAGAGTCTCCACGGCAATGTGTATGGTGGGGGTGAGATCCTACGGCGCTCGCAGTGGTGCTGGTGGGATTGCCAGCTCTCTTCTGATATGACGAGAACAAGGGAGCAGCCAAAACTGTGACACAGAAAGCGTTTAGCAGGGGAAAACAGAATGCCAGATTAAACTCTCTGACCTAACGTTTTAAACAAGACATAGTTTTGTGAGCACATACAAACACGTACATTGGTGAACATAAGCTTTGGGTAGTGGGAGGTTTTGTTCAATTTTGCTATCATAACAGAGCTTTGATATTAGGTGTGAAGCACACAGGAGGGGCAGAGTGAAGGAGTCTTCACTACGAATGGAGTAAATATCAAGTGTCAACACTATGGGAATCTAGCAGGGTCACTGGCTGCTTATCTGTTGTCTTGGTGAGGGCCAAGCTATAGAGCAGGTGTTCATGGGACTGAGTTGCTATTTTCCCATGATTCTTCTCTTTCTTTTTATTTTTTTAACAGTCAGTTGCTGTTCTCCCTTGACTAAGGCCTTGAGAAATCACTAAGTTGTTTATTTTTTCCATTAGAGACTGCAAATGATGAGGAATGTAGAGAGAATGAAGCAGTGGTTCACCTAGCCCTGTGTCACCACACTGATAAATTATTTGTTGAGGTAAACACTTAGGAGCATTAGTTTCAGCTTCACTTAGGTTCTGTGCATGTTTGCATGTTTGTGGTGGTGGTGGTGGTGGGGGTTGTGTGGCTTTGCCGCTTCCTCTGTTGTTCTGTTGTAGGCATAATGAACTCTAATGCCTCGCCATGCCTTCGCCATGTACACAAGATTGTCTTAGCGCCGCAAGATCTGAGTGTGATGCACTAACCCTTGCTCACAGAGGCAACATTAGACACAATGCTACCCTCTGGGTTTACTTTCCTCAGTAAACAATTTGTCACATCAACACACTCTCTTATTTAAATAAAAAAGATCCCCCTCCAGTGTTCTCATTTCACGGAGCATGTGCAAGCAGTGTATGACGGCATGCTTGGTACTTCATCAGCCCTCTTTCTTTATGTAAGGTTCTTCAGTGACCGCACCTGTTCATTAGCGAGCAATTAAAATTATATTTTTCTTCTCCCCAAAAGAGGTGTTTATATTTGAACACCTCTCTCAGTAGAACTAACAAATGCTACAATTTAGTTAATTTGTTTTTGAAAAAAGCAGATGACTTCAAGTCTCCGTCACCAAACTTTGACCTGGATGGCCGGCAGAGTTTCCTTTCTCTGAAACGCCAGCACTGGGGACTAAGAGGGCTGCTTCAAATTATGCTTCCCCATTCATGGCGCTCGGTTCTGCTCAGTGACCTAAAGAGGGAAAAAAGACAGGATAAATAAATGCAGTGGTAGATTCTGGATGCAAGGAACAAGCTGCATAAACAAACGGCCATTTGTGAGACTTGTGACTTTGTGATGTCATGGTTAGAAGCATGTCTGAGATCATGTAGAGACTTGTCATTTGGTGCTCAGCTGATGTGGTGAAGTTAGCAGCAGATTCTAGCAGGTTCTCTCTCTAGTCTTTTGTATGTCGTAAATAGTATGATCAAATTTTCTGAGAAACGCAAGATTTCAAATAAATCATGAATCATCAGTTGTCCATGCTAGTGGAGGAACATGAACAAGTTTTAAGGAACTAGGAGCTTCGCTTGTCTATTGAGTTCCAAGGTATCCATCCTTATGATGACCGTTCAATTAATGCTTCCGGAGTGCTACTTAGCAGAGGTGTGAAGTGCAAACAAGCAGGGAGCGAATTTTACAGGCAAGCTGCACTTGACCTTTGCAGGGTTCAAGGTCTTCCTTTCGTACATGACTCCCTCTGCCTTGCCCCGGAGATGAGGCCTCACCCGGCCTCAGCGAGACTTCCTGTCAGGGTAGGATTAGAGGCGTTCATTACGACGGGGGTTAAGGGGTTTCTTACGTTGCTCCACACTTAGGATTCTGAACAGCTGGCCGTGTTTTCTTTTCAATTCTTTTGGATAACACCTTACTCAACGTCCTCATCACCCTGCCCCTGTTGCTTGAGGCAAGCAGCTCTCTGAAAGAAGGAGAAGAAAGAGAAAGAAAGAGATGAAGAGAGCATGACACTCGGAAAGAAAACAGTGTTTATATGTTCCGCTCGCTCAGTTGTCATTCGGCTTCCTTCTTTGTTGATGGTGATAAGGCATTCCAGAGGCCTGGCAAGAAAGGGGAGCGAGTGAATGCTGTATGAATGTTATTTGTGATTGTGCTGTGAAGTCGGTGCAAGATTGAGTCTGATGCATTAAAGTGGCATAAATTACTTCTTTTTTTGTCATAGAGTGTTGACTTTTTAACAAAACAAGAAATAGCCTGGGCGTTTTTTTTTCTTCTACTTGCCTGAATTTCAGAATAAACACAATTGGCTTTCACTATGAATACCGAGAGGATTACTTGAATTTGTGTAAGCGGGCTCATCAAAGAAGACCTTGTCCACTTTTCTTTGTCTCCTCAGGGAAAGGGAACTAACAGCAGTCATCTCTTTTGTGGGGATGGTTCATGGCATCAGGATAACCTGTTTTCAGCCATCCCACATTGTTTCTCATCTCACCAACCAGCCATCTTTTGTTCCCCTTTTCCCTGCTGACGACGTGTTCTGTTTACTCGTGTGCACCACCACCGGCCGAGTGGAGGTTGCCATGTGTCCCTTCCCCTCTCTGTGTTTGGGGGGCGCTGAGAAAGAGACATGATTTCATCCTGTGAAAGGCCTGAAGGCTGTCCATTTAGAGTTCTGTGTTTGTCAGGCAGCCATATTAGTGCTGGATAATGGTACTCTATAAAAGGAATGGCGTGGAGCGAGAGGGAGTGGAGAATGCCCACGGTCATGTTGGCATTCTTTTGTGAGTGTGCCAAGCCGTGCTGCACACCCTCTCATTAGTAAGGCTGCATCACGCAACGGAGGCTGGGATGAGAGAATTCACACTTTTCAAGCATCCCTCAAATGTTCAGGCATGCCCCCCCCAAAAACAGTCCCGCTTTTGATTAGCAATGGCGTTTGTGCTCTCAAAATTCAGACGATGTGTGTTTTTGGTTCAAGTATCTAGATCCTGCATGGGCTCTTCAGGTCCTCTCTAATCCTAGTGTTCTACGATTCAGAACCATCCACGGGGCGATTGTTCTCCGCTTTGTGACATGGGGTACAATGACCCACCATCACTGTACAGTGGCATTGTTTTGCCCTGGCTCCTCGTTAGGTCAGAATTCATTTGTGGAAGTCCCCATTTGGAAAACAGGAAAAGGGAAATGAGGACTACATCCACCATCGCCGCCAGTGATCTCCTTTAGCATTGTGTTCTCCTAGGCTAGGGCTTTGTTTTCTGCCCCCTTTTGAGATTTCGAGATTTCGAGATTACACCCCTTGCAATATTTTCCTTGCGGTCGACCTGTGGAGACATCAAGTAACCTATGACTTCATTGAAACAAATAGCAGCTGGGACGTGCTGAGATACAGTACGCCAAAAGAAAACAGAATCCTGTTTTTATGTTTTTTATCAGCATACGCATTTCACGTTTGTCGTCGTAGAATTAGAAAGCGAAACAGTTGACCCTGTGTTGACAGAGGCTTTTCCCATGCAGACGCTCAACCGTCAGGGTTGGCTATAATGAAGAACATTCACTGGCAGTCTCACTTGACTGGACAAACCCCATTTTAGATATGCAAAGAGGAGTTACCAGGTACAAAATGTGAAGGACACAGAGACAGAACTTGGTGTGAAATTGTCAGGCGAGGGATAACGTTATTTATCTGCCAATGTTTTGACAAGACTTCATTTCTGCTGGGCTGGCCAACAAAAGCAGGTAGGAAAGGCCCAGAGAAAGCTTCAAAGCATTGAATGGCTGCATTATTTCTTTGGATTGGTGGGGGATTAGTACTGTCAGCAGACACAACAATGTACATGGCTGTTACATTCTGCCCGTTAATTAATAACAGATGCTAGGTGCAATTCTCAAAGCTTATTTACACATCCAAATTGTTTGGTGATTTATTTCTTAAGAGCGAGCAACACTTGTTGAGGCTTAAATATTTATTAAACTTTCTAAATGCAGTTATGTGCTGTTGTCTCACACTGCTGTAACTGTACAGACAAGTTTTTTTTTTGGATGGAAACTTTGTGTTCCCATGATGATTGGGTTGGGTAAATACATCTGTGACTTAGTGGATATGAAGTGCAGCATATTATCCCATCAGTAAATGTCTCAGTCCTAGGGGAGGCCGCAAGATTAATTGAATTGTTGACTAAACTCAGCCGAGACCAGCACAGCTAATCAGCTTTATTTTTCTCCAACTGCACAGATTCACACAGTTCCTCTCCCAAAGTCACAGGTCAGAGTGGCAGTCTGGCTGTGAAAGTTTCCACGCCTCACACCTCCCCTTGGTCACCGTGATCTAAAAATATTGTTAATGAAATTTTCTCTGCAGACAAAACCAGTCAGATTGACCCACAGAAGGCTGGTGTTTTTTAATGTGCAATGTGTTGTTTTCTCATTTGATGGCATTAATAGGTATTAGCACGTTTTGGAAGCTGATCAAATATATTCCCCTTCCCCCATTGAGAGCTTAGCATGTAAAGCTCTTCATCTGAACTTGCGCTCTCTCTCTTTTTCTCTCTCTCTGTCCCTCCCTCTCCCCCGCTTCCTCTCTCTGTCTGTCTCCCTCCCTCTCTGTCTCAGTCCTTTTCTTTTGACTAGCACACTATGCACCTTTTAACAGACAAACTGTCCTAAACCACAAATCAAATGTTAAGATTTGCCCCACAGCTTCATTTTCACGATGGTGTTTTTATGAATATACTGCGGGGGTATTGTTCAATAAAGGTACCCCCTTTCCCACCCCACCCAGTTAGCCACATGTACAGAATGCTTTTTTATGAGCTGTGATTGTCTGCTGAGATCTAAGCCGTAGTTGGCAAGGCTTCACAAGAGCATATCTGAGTGATGAACATTGTCAGAAGAATCACTCCACCGATTATTCTTCACCATAGAAAAAGGCCTTCTTAATATCCATAATCTGCCTTTTTGGACTGGCATCTGTAGTCCTTTCTTTAAAATCGAAAGCCGCTCATTCAAGTGAGCCGTGTTTGAACTTGCTAATAGTGTTTTTCCCCCGTCCCCTTTACCATATATCTGATGTGGATTTTTTTTTTCCCTCTCGTACACTTTTTTCCCTCCATTTAGCGAGCCATTAGCTACCCAATCTGTTATTTGTTTTTCTCCTTTAATGTGTTTTTTGAACAAAAGGAGAGAAAACAAACACACTAAAACATAAGAGAGTGCGTCTGAAAGTGCACCAAAGTCCAGAGAAGTGAAAAGAAGAGAGCACCGAGCTTGTTCTTCTTCAACTTTTTCTTTTCCCTCTTTTCACTCTCCACCAGATGTTCAGCCGGCACCATAGCCTATGTTTAAATAACAGGAAGTGTCTTTTTTTGAGGTTGAAGCGAGCTGTTGCCTGTCTTGCCATTACAGTCTTGCATTTGGGGGGACTCTGAGAACCACCAGGCCTGTTTATACATCTGAAATGTTGTGTCAAGTGGAAGGTGGAGCCACTATATGTGGTTGTAACTCCTTTTACAGTCCTCTCTTTTTACAGTTCTCTCTGTCAGTCGTCTACACAACTTTGCCCACACTTTGCATCTCTCCTTTGTTTTCTTTATTTTCCTGTGTTAGCTTTTCCTTTTAGCTACATTAGGCTATTATACACTGTAAGCTATAGCTTTACCACAGAGATATATACATTAGGCTATTCTACACTGTAAGCTATAGCTTTACCACAGAGATATATACATTAGGCTATTCTACACTATAAGCTATAGCTTTACCACAGAGATATATACATTAGGCTATTATACACTATAAGCTATAGCTTTACCACAGAGATATATACATTAGGCTATTATACACTATAAGCTATAGCTTTACCACAGAGATATATACATTAGGCTATTATACACTGTAAGCTATAGCTTTACCACAGAGATATATACATTAGGCTATTCTACCACAGAGATATATACATTAGGCTATAGCTTTACCACAGAGATAAATACATTAGGCTATTATACACTATAAGCTATAGCTTTACCACAGAGATAAATACATTAGGCTATTATACACTATAAGCTATAGCTTTACCACAGAGATATATACATTAGGCTATTATACACTATAAGCTATAGCTTTACCACAGAGATATATACATTAGGCTATTCTACACTGTAAGCTATAGCTTTACCACAGAGAGATATCCCCTTTTCCCCACCGTGCTTTTATGTTACTCAGTGGCAAAACCTAGCAACCCAGAGGCTTAGCCTAAATGTGTTTTAAACAAGAATTGGCTTGAAAAATACTCAGTCATCTTCTTCAGGTGAATGATTGTGTATCTAAGACATTGCCACTGGACTTATTCTCAATTCTGCAGTTCGCAACAGGAAAGTCTGAGAATAACTGCCAATCTGCCTGGCAGGCAGAATCAAAGAAACCACCAACAACGGGTAATAGGCATAAGAGTGAGTGTGTGTTTCCTCTGGTGGTAACAGGTGCAGGGGCTAGCAGAGGATGGTGGGGGGTGCTAGCGTGGAGGAACAGAGAATTGTTGAGTGCTTGCGGATGGGGCTTTGGTTAACCTGGCTTCATATTTTATAAAGAAGTACCAGGATGGGGTCTTCTTTTCACTTTGGCATTTAGTACCATAAAACTTCAAATAATTCGATTTTTTAGGTTTGGGATAAAGGCGGAAGTAGAGGCCTGGTCTGTTTTAGTTTCGGGTTGCCTATAAGTGATTCTTCTTTTACACAGTGTGAATTAGATGTTGTGGTTACAATTTAGCATTCACATGTCTGGTCACAGTTGCAAGGTTTTAGAATGTTGCATGAAGTTGCTGCTCATCTCGTTGCGAATCTTGGGTGTGATTTGGCGCAGACTGTGCACGTTATGATTAGATGGCATTAAAAGACTGCGGTGGGGGGAAAGCTAGAGTTCCAAATTCTATAACTTTTTTTCCAATATGAACTATGCCTATATGTCCGACTTCGTCATCGTTCAATTCATCCCTTGTGTTTAAAATTTGCGGATAGGCCGATGGTAAGCTTGTTTTTATGCTGGCAACAAAACCAGAATGGTTCGCGAACGTTATTCTTTATTCTAAATGCCATGGCGATAAAGAGAAAGAAGTCAGAAAAGGAATTTACATTAGACTAGGCTATATCAGAGCCCATCTACGGACATTCTCTGGCTATAATGATGTAAAGTCAAGTGCGCTTCTATGGGACTGCTGTGTGCGCGCACAGTTTTTATTGATGAGTCGCAGTGGCAAGTGCTGCGTATAGTTGCAGTGGAATGTGACTGCCCAGGGCATTATAAAACTTCTCACTCTTAGACCTACTCATACACGGCGGTGAAATGGCGTATTTAGCCGTCTAAATTCAAATCATATGCTGGAGAAATCGTCGGACATCCATGATTATTTTGTTACTCAGCACCCCTGGTCAAAAATATGTTCAATACATATATGTTCAATATAATTCAGGCTATGATTTGAATGTAGACTGTTGTCAAATTTGGCAAATACAAAACGGGAGAAACAATATGGTTCATGCTCTCTCATGCTGTTTTATTAAATTTAAAAGGAGGGGAGAATGAAACATTAAGCACGTTCCACTTTTGCATAAATAATTCCTGAACAGTTTTGGTCAGGGCTGATAATGCAACTGTATTTGACAAAGGACCGATATAGGCTATTTGCTAGTGACAAAATATGAGCTTTCAGTGTGATACGATCTCTTTGTAGATTACGTTTAATTAAAACGTGTTTCATCTGTTCTGGCTATCCCCACTATTTGGATCTTACTGTATCTCACTCAATGAACAACATCTCAACACTAAATGAATGATGATCCGTCATTGTCATCAGATAGCCTAGTCATGTAGGTAGACATTCAGTGTGTTTGAAATAATGAATTCAATAATATTTTCCATCTTTGCAGAGGAAAAGTTTTGTGTAAAGGGAATTAAAGGCCTGTCTCATATAGACGCCTGTCTCTAATACTAGCCGGTGCAGTTTGGCGATTTGGGAAAATAAAAGCCCGGGCTATTATTTGGAGTTTTACGGTATGTTAGATATGGTTAGCCAAAACTAACAAGTGAAGTGTTGTTTGTCATTTTGAGTGGGTGATGTTTTAGATGATTATCCTTGGAAATAATAATAGTTTCGCTCTTCACTTTGTTGGCAAAACAGTCCAATTAAATGAAATTCACATTTGAGGAAAAGTAAGAGTTGAAATGCCCCAGGTTATGAAGGCGCGCTGAGACAAAAATGGACTTCACATGAAGTGCTTGGCAGAAAGATTTTTATATTTAAGATTAGGGACTCTGGGGCTCTGATTTATGAAAGACTACATCTTCATCATCAAAGCAGCTTTTTCTCCTTCCTCCTGTACTATCAATCACTGAGATTTATGGGCCTAATGAGCAAGGAGGGGACTGGGGCTGGAGGCGATTTGTAATTGCTGCACCGTAGCCACCAAAAGCAGCTCACCCTGTCCATGCTCATACAGCTTAATTAACACTTCTGCACTTCAGTTTTGTCAAAATGGATACATATCATTTTGATGGGCTGTTTAATCGGTGTGTGAAGACAAACCCAGCTCTATTGACTGATGCCATCTGAAGATAGTCCCCTTGTAACCATCCCCGGCGCTATCGGGTGATTTGGAGAGAAGATATTGTAGCTGTGTGGAAGCTACAGATATCTCAGATCTCTGGCTGCCACTTTACTGATTTTGCTGGTGCTGGTGCAGCAGGCTTTGTGCTTGAGGTCACAGGACTTGAGAGGGAGCAGCAGGCTATTGTAGTGATCTCTACTGACTGTTTGCGTTCTCTCCTCTGTGGTCTGACTCTGGCATCACTCCTGGCAGATTTGCCACTTGGATATGTCTTCATTTGCGAACTCTTCAATTTTCTTTCATTGCAGAAAAGGACATCTGTTTTTCCTTTCTCTTTCACTTCTCCTTCCCCAGTCTCCTGCTCTCCAGGCGCTAATGCGAGCGCCGCATTAAGAAGTGTCACACCTGTCGTAGGTAATGATGAGCTGAGATGAGTGGATGTGGCAGATGAAGACCTGTCTCCGCTCAGCTGCAGACGCCTCATCCGCAGCGCTCAGGTGCCACCGACACCCCACCCACCCCGCCCCGCCCCCCCACCCACCCCCACAGAGCGAGGCACTACTGCCCCAGAGTGTACATATGTCAGTCGTTAGTGATGAACTTAAGTGATAGAGAGGTCGTCTTCGACTCCCAAGGGGACCGATAATCTTGCGTCCTCCCCTCTTAAGTTTGTTTTCTTTAATCAGCCGCTCCGTGGCATCCAAAGGAGAGCTTGAGACTGCTGCCAGGGCTCAGCTGCTTGTCTTGGTAGTGGGCTAGCCGAGTGTCCCGAGACCCCGCTTCAAGTTTCATCTTCAATTTCCAGCTCATGTTTGATTGTCACATAGATGCAGAAATTGTAACACCTGTTGGCGTTTTTTTTTCTTTTTTTCCCCTGAATACTCTCTGCAGCTGAGGAAATAAAAGGCAGAAATAAATAATTCATCACGGACACAAATTCCCCGGTCAGGGAGGCGTGTTTAATCACGACTGGAATGGCTAATAGAGAGTTCTGTGAGGAGGGCGCCGCAGCCCCTCAGCAAACGCACACACAGGCACGCACACACACGCGCACACACACGCACACGCACGCACACGCATGCGGCCGTCCTCAACATGCTGGGAAAACAAGCAACAGCCCTAATGATTGTTTTGTCATATTAGCATTAAGATAAACTACTGACAAGTCTCTTGTAGCCAACACTGGGAAAAAAACAGTGGGGAATAAAATGGAAAACATTACAGGACTAGTTCAGCCGAGAGACTGCATACATTTGCATTAAGCATCATTTTATTGTTTGTGTTTGTGTGTTTTGACTACTTCATTACCACTGTGGAGTGTGTGTTAAATGAATGTAGATGTGACAGCGCAAATGAGGAAGGAGTGATGGGTTGACGTGAAGAGGGAGTTGGGAGTTTGTATGGCGGCCGTCTGCAGCATGCGGAAGTTGCCTGAGGAGGGGGTGGTTATGAGGTCAGGGGTCACGATCAGAAGAGCAAATCCAAAACAGACCCCCGCTAGAAGGACATCAACAGGATGGAGCTAGTCCCAGGAAATTAGGAAATCCCGGAGCGCCTGGCGAAGGAAGCAGCCTCATGAGCACGTCCTGTGCGCACCATAATGACAGAGCTAAGGAAGTGAGCCACGTCCTGCTTCTATTGTGCTTCTCAACCCCAGCAGAAACACTCCTGTGCTCTCCTCCGTCTGTGCTCTCTCTCTCCCTCTTTCTCTTCCCTCCCTCCCTCCCTCTCTTTGCTGTGTCTGTGTTCTCCCACGTGTTTTCATCTCTTTATCTGTCTTTATTGGAGCCTGTCTGTTGTGAATAGCGCACCGTGGGGGGAGACGGATGGCTGTTGAAAAATGTACGCCCTCACACCAAGGACAAGGACCTGCCTCCTGCTCTGGCCACACCAATGCCAGGCTGGCACGTCTGGGCAGGTCCCATGCCATCCTGCTCACAGGTAGCCTTGCACTTTTTCCCTGCGCCAGTCTGGCGGACCCATTGCCCTCGGGCCCTGTGGGGAAAGGTGTGAATGGGCTGTCCCAGGCCAAGCTGGCATTAGCCTGAGCTCCATTTTATCATGCTCCGCTTTTCTGGTTTTTCCCCCTTTCCTCTGTAATTATATTTTCTCATAGTTGAATCATGTGAAATTCATCCAAACAAGGCTGCAGGCACTAGATCTGTACTTTTGTAGCCCTCTACGTGGTTGGAGTACCATGGTTGTTAGTCTCTGGTTTGTGTGTGTGTGTGTGTGTCCATGTCCATGTCCATGTCCAGTCACTGTATTGGTGTCTGCAACTGAGCATGAGTCAAAATATGACTCAGTGGAGAACTTTGTGCTTTTCCTCCTTTTCCTCTTGTCCCAGCGTCTGAATGCCCAGCCGTGACTATGTGAGTACCCCGACCTCTCAGCTGGGCTTTTATGGACCTGTTAATGTGTCATGCTACATCAGAGAAGCCCCAGAGTTATTTTACACAAAGCAAGGGCTCCCTTTCCCACAAAAGGGCTCACAAAGTACAACCTCTCCTTTGACGACAAGGAGCAAGAAAACACTGTCTGAAGGCTTTGCTTTCCTGATTTTTTCAAGGACTGTTAGGACCTGCGTTTACAGTTCCATACGTGCCTCGATTGTTGAACATCGTCATGGCCACATGATTCTTGAACATGGTCAGGCCACATGTCATAGAGCAGCTCTGAATGACTAATACAGCTGCAGTTATGGAATGTACACATTGTTTACTTTTTGAGGGAGCGCAGCCAGGCAACCTTCAGTACCTCTATTCAGACTCCTAGTTTTTGTTCCGGGGGAAAGGGCTACAATCTTTTAACAACTTCTAAATCGTTGATTTGTTTTTAACTTTGTTAAATGTACATAAGCAAGTTGTACATGGCAAATCAGTGTGTGGTGGTCAAAGTTGATATTGTGGTGGGACAAGTAAGTCAATGTAGGGAAAACACTGGTTGTTGCTCATCCTTCATGTGTGCTAGTACTGTTGTTTGCTTGTGTGCATTCAATTTATGATCTGCATGAGTGTGTTTATGTGTGTGTGCTCTGAAGTGCTTTCTGTCCAAGTCTGGTGTGTGTTTTTGGGGCATTTCCATACAGAGTTGTCCATGGGGGAGGAGAGGAGTTTTTTTTGTGATAGCATTCAAGGCCTCTGGTGCACATGCTCTCTGTTTAATAAAGCACCTGTGTCTGGCACACCGGTCAGTGGGGCGTTTAATAATAAGAGTCCAGTTATGGAATGTACACATTGTTTACTCTTTGAGGGAGCGCAGCCAGGCAACCTTCAGTACTTCTATTCAGACTCCTAGTTTTTGTCCTTCTGGGGGAAAGGGCTACAATCTTCAACAACTTCTAAATCGTTGATTTTTTTTATTTATTTTTTTTAATTTGGTTAAATGTACATAAGCAAGTTAATGCATTGTTGTTCAGTGTTTCCCACAGAATTCAGTTCTATTTGTGGTGGTAGGTGACTGTAGGGGGTTGCAACAGTTTTGCGCAGCATGTTTATGATGCTAACCTGATTTTAATCACGATTTAACCAGTCATCTTCTATGCTAACAACAATCCTTGCACAAATGACACTGTTTTCTTTAAACGTGCATGCAGAGGAGGGGCAGGTTCATTGAGAGAGACAGGGAGAGAAAGAGAGAGACAAGGAGAGGCTTTGCAAAGGTGCCCATAGCTCTACAATGAAAGGATTTCATCCAATTTAAATAGTACAACATGGCAAATCATTGTGTGGTGGTCGAAGTTGATATTGTGGTGGGCCGCCACAAGTAAGTCAATGTATGGAAAACACTGGTTGTTGCTCATCCTCCATGTGTGCTAGTACTGTTGTGTGCTTGTGTGCATTCAATTTATGATCTGCATGAGTGTGTTTATGTTTGTGTGCTGTGAAGTGCAAGTCTGGTGTGTGTTTTTGGGGCATTTCCAGACAGAGTTGTCCATGGGGGAGGAGAGGAGTTTTTTTTTGTGATAGCATTCAAGGCCTCTGGTGCACATGCTCTCTGTTTGATAAAGCACCTGTGTCTGGCGTGCTGGTCAGCGGGGCGTTTAATCCGCTGGCCGATGCGCGGCCACGCTTATTTATAGCCGGCCAGAGGAACACTTTTCCGTGTAATTAATAACGCTGTGGTGTTTGCGCGGGTGCATTGGTTAAGCGCAGGCCAGAGCACAGGCCCGGACTGGCCGGCTCTTGGGGTAAACGAAAGCACCTGGCGCTCCTCTCTGCCCCATAATCTCTCTTCTTTCACTCGTTTGCTTTCTGTTGGCTTGTTTTTTTTTCTCTCTCTCTCTCTCTCTCTCTCTCTCTCTCTCTCTCTCTCTCTCTCTCCCTTCTCTCCCCTCTCTCTCTCTCTCTCTCTCTCTCTCTCTCTCTCTCTCTTTCTCTGCCTTTCAAGCCCTTTATTTCTCCCTCTCTTTTTCCCTCTTCCTACCAGGGCATGTTTGCGGTCTGTCTTTCATCAGCGAGTCAAGGCTGCATGTGTCTCAGGTTGGAGGAGGGGGAGAGGTGGGGGTTGGGTCTCTGAGGGCGGCTGGGGGACTTGTGGAGTAGAGGGGCTCTGCTGAGCCCCTGATGGTGTGATATATCGTCATGTCGGGGGTAATCAGGGCCTCCCTGCTGCTTGGCTGAGGAGGTGTGTGTTTACACCCCAACACCCCCCATCCCCCTGCGAGAATGAGCCGCCGTGCCGAGGCTGATCAAAAACAACACCGGGCCAGAACAACGCTAACCCCTTCTGGCTAGCGTTACGTTTTTTCACGACGAGACCCCAAACCGCATGGAAGCACTTATCTTCGTTTTTATGTTCTGCAGACTTCCGTTTTATTTAATATCACAGAAACGGCAAAATAGTGAGACCAAAAAAATGTCTTAGTTGTAATTCAAAGCTGTTGTCAAATTCTGGTTGCTCATTGCCTTGGCATTTGCTCTGCTTGGTGTTACTCGAAGGGAGGATTTCTGTGGAACCACTAGACGTGGCCCAGGTGGCTGCTGCAAGAGCATGGCCTTACGAGACCTCGCCCGAGCTTTTAAGTGTGGCGCTTCTTTAGTCCAGATTGGTCGTCAACGACTGCTACTGAGGCCCAGCTGCTAATGAGGCTGTCATTATGGTCTCCACAGGACGGCTTGCTCAACAGCCTTTCCCCCAACCTCGAGTGATCCATGAGAGCTTTCTAGTCCTCTGTAATCACAGATGCAAAGAAGCCCTTCCTACCTCTGAGAATGTGAAGATGGTTTGGGACTGTGGAAAGTGTATAAGTGCAAGTATAAGTATACTCTTTTAATCCTGTGAGGGAAATTTGGTCTCTGCATTTATCCCAATCTGTGAATTAGTGAAACACACTCAGCACACAGTGAACACACAGTGAGGTGAAGCACACACTAATCCCGGCGCAGTGAGCAGCTGCCTGCAACAACAGCGGCGCTCGGGGAGCAGTGAGGGGTTAGGTGCCTTGCTTAAGGGCACTTCTGCCGTGCCTACTGGTCGGGGTTCGAACCGGCAACCCTCCGGTTATAAGTCCGAAGCGCTAACCAGTAGGCCACGGCTGTCCGTGTTGACGGCTGATAAGTGATCTCTCCTCAGCAGATTTGGGACCGATTAGCCCGTGTCTTCCATGTGCCGCACATGACCGTAGCGTCAGGCCTCCTTTCTGTTCTTAGCCCAGTACAGTGTGTGTGTGTGTGTGTGTGCAGGAGTCACTCACTCTCCCCTCCTCCTGTCTGTTCTCAGCCCAGTACAGTGTGTGTGTGTGTGTGTGCAGGAGTCACTCACTCTCCCCTCCTCCTGTCTGTTCTTAGCCCAGTACAGTGTGTGTGTGTGTGTGCAGGAGTCACTCACTCTCCCCTCCTCCTGTCTGTTCTTAGCCCGCTGTTTCTCTCGGTGTTGACCATGTGCTCATGTCCATCCTGACACCCCACAGCTCCAACACTGTAGCCCCCCCACCATTCCAGGAAAATTGATTGACTGGTACAGTGTGTGTGTGTGTGTGTGTGCAGGAGTGTGTGTGTGTGCGCATGTGTTCATTTTGTCATATTTGTGAATCTTTTCCAGCACGACAGTGTTTCCTCTTAAATGTAACCCCCCCCCGTGTGCCGTGTTTTCTCAGGCATGGCCGGTAGGAGTCTCTTGTTCCTCCCACCATCTCCTCCTGTGTGGTTCCAGCCATATTCCTGCTTCCTCGGAACAAGCTGCAGAACAGCTGGAAACATCTGGTCCTTGGGCAGACTCTTTGGGGGTGGGAGTGGAGTGGAGTGGAGTGGAGGGGAGGGAGGGCGACGGCTGCCTTTGATTGCACCTGTTAATGGCGCTGAAGAGGTTCTTTGAAAGCAAAAACACACCTTGCACTTTGGAATGTGGACATCAGCACGAAAGGAAAGACAGGACTTGCCATGACGGGTGGGAAATGAAGGTGGCATGGAAAAGCCTTAGGGAAAACAGGAGAGTTTGTGTGCAGGGTGGGATATAATAGGCCTGAGCATGTAGCAATCATGTCTATGGGAAAAATGAGGCATTCCACAGGGGGTTAAATTGCAGCAATAGTCAAAGAGACCTAAATGGGAAGATGGGCTGTAATGACCCACTGGAGTTTTTGTCTGACCAAATTTGTCATTGGATGGTGTTGTGTGCCGCTGTGGAGACTGCTCTGTTGGTTGACTGGGCCTCTGTCATACTGATCTAGCTCAAACTGTGGCTAGAAAACCTTTACTCTGCAGTTGTCCTGCGTTCTCCAGCTGCGGTCTCCTCTCTGTCAAAACAGTCAGGCTCATTGTGTCGTCCGCCCTGGCGTTGTCAAAGGAGGAGGATGGGAGATGGGTTGGCCCGCCGTTCCCTGCCTGCTTGACTTGCGCTCAACTTTCAGGTCTGGAATGATGGAAAGTGCACGCTCGGGCGAGTGTTTCTACTGCATGTGAAGGTCTTGCACGTTTTTTTTTTCCTGGAGAGTTCAACAGCACGGTCAGTAACCGTGTGGGGTGTATCAGTATGCAGTATGGATGGCTGAGTTCCTCCAAGCACAAATGGCTAACAGGTGTGGCTCAGTACAGGGATCTCCTAGTGTAGCCACTATCTCCAGTCTCTCCGAGTCTTCCATAGATATTTTTTTAGAAAGGAACAGTAGGCTATATTGGACTCTGAGCAGCCTTGGAGTGGAACTATAATGGTATTTGACCATTGATTTCTTGCAATTCTGGTGGTGTCCAGGTTATTATTGATTGTGTGCCCTGATGATGACAAGACTATAAGCTGTGTGATTGAAACAAAAGAAAAGTTGATTGTTTTTGTCCCACTTAATTGGATTACTCTTCTGCCCTCAGACATGCTGACCATGGTACTCCTGTACCTTAATTCTATTGCATCACAGTAATAGTCTGTCTGATGGAGTTTTGATGTTTTAACCAGTATGCAGCCCATAATACCTTCTATGTAGTTTATCTTTTATTCTTTGTAAGACTTTTAACGCCCCCAGCACACTCAAACTTTCAGGATTCGGGCCGCCAGCGTTTTAGTGTTGACCGTGTCTACGGCATCTCTATGTTCACCGTGTCTACGGCATCTCTATGTTGACCGTGTCTACGGCATCTCTAGCTCAGGGCTGTGCCTGTCCAGCTCTTGTCCGGCTGACAGCAGGCTTCAGACGGCCACTGCTGCATTCATCACCGCTGTCTCAGCGGTGGACGGCCCCAGCCCCGGCCCCCGCGACCCAGTGCGTGTGTCACCGCTGACGGGTTCTTTATTAAGCGAGGGGCCGTCAGGAGGGGGGGGCCGTGGCGGGTCGGGGGTCGGCCCGGAGAGTGACACGGAGCTTTGGAGCAGATGGGATCAAGCAAAGGCCGGGGTTAATTAGAGAGGGGGGTCAGCGGGAGGGGAGGGCTGTGGGGGTGTGAAGTGAGTGAGGGGGTCGCTGGGGGGGTGGGGGTGACTGAGGGAAGACAGGTGCGCGAGACCGCTCACCTGCCACAAAGGTGCCACTGTGTGGAGGCCGTCGCCACTGGCAGGACAGGGGATTTATTACATCCAGTGCTCGTCATTAAATAAGGATAACAGGGCTCTCTCTTTCTTTCTTTCTCTCATTCTCTCTCTCTCTCTCTCTCTCTCTTTCTCTTTCTCTCTCACATTCTCTCTTACACTCTCTATCTCTCTCTCTCTCTTTCTCTCTCTTTTTCCCTCACATTCTCTCTTACACTCTTATACATACATATGTATGTGTATGTATGTGTGTGAGAGTGAGACTAAGCATTAGAGAAAGCCGGTGTGTGAATCTGTGTGTCAGGCTGATAAGACGGGGGTTAACACTGCAGTGTACTGACGCATGGCTGGGATCAGTGTTTGAGCGAGGGGATGGAGCTGATGTTTAGATGAGCCGCATGTCTCGGTGTGTCTCGCATCTCTGTCTGACACAGCTGAGCTGGCCAGCCGAGCGGGAGACACCCGTCCTGTCAGACACACACACACACACACACACGCAGCACCGCGCGGCGCGTGAAGAGCCACCACAACACGGGCGGGCAGGAGAAGGGAACAGAGAACAGGTGACCGGGGGGGAAAAAGACCAACTCCACAACTGTCATGTTCTGATGGGCTTTGCAATGGTTGACTGCTTGCTTTGAGGTTATCTCATCGCTAACCTGTCCTCTTTCCCACCCCCCCCTTCCACTTACTGTCTTTCTTGCTTTCGATAAAAGAAAGGAGGAAAAAGAGAAATATAAATAGATCCAGGTCTGTTTTCCCATGACGGCCACAATAACCGTATTAATACGTCTCTGTTCTGTGTCAGCCAACCTTAATTTCATCTCTGTGAAAGCAGTGGTCTTGTCTGTCAGTGTAACTTTATTAGCTTGTGACGGATACAGGGCAGATCGCTGCTCCACTTGCGATAGGAAGGACTGCACAGAGAGCCAATGTGCGTCTTAGCTGTACACACACACCACCCACACACACACACACACACACACACACACACACACACACACAAACACAAACAGAGACACACACACACACAGACACACACACACACACACACAGACACATGCGCGCGGTGGATTTAGTGCCACGCATAAGCAGGTGTTTCATATGCCCAGCGTGCTCGCTGCATTAATAGCGCCACAATCTGAATGTTGCTCATAAAAACAGGAAGTGGACTTGCCAAGTGCATGAGGTGGCACTTTGATGTTGAATATTTACCCAGTGTTTAAGAACCAAGAATTATGATCTCACTGGATTTTTTTATTTTCATTTAATTTTTTAATTTATTTGATCACTGCCCCTATGCCAGTCTCAACATTTGGTTTGGCACTCCTTTGCACTTGCTGGATTGAACTTCTTAGTTGCCTTTTTTTAAATTATATTATTAATTTAATGTTCCTTAAAGAGGAGCGACAGACCTGGAGCAGGCCCAGAGGCTGCTGGGAACTTTTCTCTTTGGTGTGTGCAGACGCCTCCATCCTTTATAGGGGCAATTGCCATGGAAACCTGGAGTGACCCCGGGCTGGCAGGTATAGACTACAGAAAGTTGTGTGATGTCTGCTTCAACAGAGAGGGAGGGAGAGAGAGAGTGGGAGAAAGAGAGAGAGAGAGAGAAAGAGTGAGTTAGACACACCCAGAGGCACATGGGTTGCCAAACCTGTACTCCAAACAAAGAGGTTTAACAAACGCACAGAACGACAACTTGCCTGTTTTTGCTGCCTCAATTGTTGTATTTTCTTCCCTATCCTTTATTCCCTTGATGAGAGGTAATATTGAAAGAGAACAATAGCAATGAGATAAAGGCCTGTCTTTTGTGTTCATATATTTCATTAAATAAATGTGAATGAGTTAGAAGCTCATGATAGCACAGTGGAGGTAGTGTTTGCTGAGCCACAGAAGTAAACGGTGGGGGGGGGGGGGTATTCCTGAACGCCCTCAAATGTAGATGGGTGTGTGTGTGTGTGTGTGTGTGTGTGTGTGAGCGAGCGAGCGAGCTAGTCACAGGTCAGGCCTCCCTAGACCAGTCAGCCAGCAGAGTCCGACCCGCAGACTGCCAGATCGGCGCACACAGGCCTCACCTGTGAGCCCCGCCATACAGATGTGATGGCATATGCTTCAAGTTCAACAGCACCGAGTTCAGTGTAAACACTATTACGGAGCTAACCCAGTCACACTGAATGGGGAGTGGCGTGATGCATGGAGTTGTATGCTGCCTTATTGAAGGCTCGCTTGAGGTGGCCTGGTTTTTTAAGCAGTCATGTCTGAGTGGTTGTGGTTGCTTTTTATTTTCGGTTTGTTTTTAACTGTGGTCTGAATCTGGGTTGACAGATATTGTCTTCGTCTCGAAACACAGTTATCAGGGGCTTGGCCTGCATCATTGCTCAGGATTATACAGTGCTATCACTACTCTTAATCCTGTAAGATGGATTTGTCAAAGGAGTCTCTCTCTCTCTCTCTCTCGCGCTCTCTCTCTCTCTCTCTCTCTCTCTCTCTCTCTCTCTCTCGCTCTCTCTTCTCTCTCTCTCTCGCTCTCTCTCTCTCTCTCTCTCTCTTTCTCTCTCTCTCTCTCGCTCCATGTTGCCATGTTACTCTCTGTCTTCTTTCTTTCTATTTTTTTTCCTTCTTTCCATCTTTTTTTCCCGTTTCTCGTCCGTGCGCTCACCCCACCGTGGTCTGAAAGCCCCAGTGTCAGCCTCAAAGCCTCAGCCTGTGCTGTTTAATCAGAGGTGAAACCACTCGCCTCCTCTGTCCATCAGAATAATTACAGTAGTAGCGGATAAGGGATGGGTAGGGGAGAGGAGCAGAGGGGAGGGGAGGGAGGGAGGGATGGATGGAGAGGAGAGAAAGAAGAGAGGCTATATCGGGGACACTTACAGGCATCTGCGCTGTCCCGGCTCTACACCGTCCAGAAAAAGGCTGGCATGAGGGAGCAGACATCAGGAGAAGTTATAGTCTACAAGTGGCTGACTCTTCCTCCTCCTCTCTATAGCGCCGCCCTCACCCTCCACCCACTCCCCACTCCCCTACCCCCCACCTCCACCCGCCGAGGCTGATGAGTTGATGGAGGCTACAGACAGACAGAGCCGAGGGGCACAGGCGGAGGCCAGGAGATTTATGGCTGTAGCCAGCTCCCTGGCAGCGCTCCACAGGAACACAGGTGCTGCAGGTTGCTTTGAGTCCTGAAAGGTGTGAGAGGAAGGCTTCCATGTGGGCAGCAGAAGATAAGAAGTGCGATTGGGAGGAGGAGGATGAGGAGGAGGAGGAGGGAGGAGGGGGGTAATAAATTACACAAGATGCAGGGCTCAGAGGAGAAGAGAGGAAGTAAGAGGAAGAGGAGGACTGAGAGGGAGAGGGAGGGAGAGAGAGAGTAGGGAGAGAAACTGTTCGCAGGTTGAGACTAGGTTCTCCAGCGACTGGGCTGGCGATGGAGGGGGAGAGAAATGAGGCATTCTTTAGATCTTTCTCTCTCTTTTTCCTCTGTGCGGCGAGCCTCATCTCACCTCATGGCCAAATCCTGGATTAGCGTGGGGAGGAGGTTGGTGGCGTGCGCATATGAAATGCACTACACAGCAGATTCATCCAGGAGCCCCTGTCTGGCCTCCTCCCCCTGCCCGACTTTGGCACATGCACAGTGGCCTGCCGTGAAGTTCACTGAGATGTGTGAGGGCTTTAAATAATTCAGAAAACAGAAAGAGTTTTGCTGTGCTTCAGGACTCCCTCCCCCATCTCTCTCTCTCTCTCTCTCTCTCTCTCTCTCTCTCTCTCTCTCTCTCTCTCTCTCTCTCTCTCTCTGTCTATCACTCACTCACCAGTTAGAGCTCACCCTGTTTTATTGTGTGTGTGTGTGTGTCTGGGTGTCTGGTTGAAACACCTGCAGATAGTGGAGATTACCACTCATGAGAAGCAGACACATGAATGCAAGATCTTGTAACAAATGTCATGTTGCTGATAAAGCAAACGGCCCTTTTTCAGTAACCTCAGACACAGTGTTTGCAGTGCATGCCTCTGCACAGTTGCTCATTCTTTCCTGTGTTCTGATCGCCACCCATCCCCCCCCACACACACACCGCGGCCGCTGGAACCGGTCGGTGCGGCGCTGAATGGCATCTCCACGCCCACACGGGACATTCAGACGTGAACAGCTTTATCAGTCAATGGCCGTCGTCGCTCCCATCCAGGCACAATGAGGGAGCTGTTTGAAGTGAAACTTCAAGAGAGTGTGAAACAGAGGAATTAAAGGAAGAGTCTGCTGCCGGTGGCCTGGGTGCGGTGGCGTGGGCGAGGGTGCGGGTGCTCCAATAAAGAAGAGTGTGGGGGGGGTGGGCACGCGGAACGGGACATGCAGCGCTTTTGGAACACACCAGAGGGGGAAATAAAAATTGATCTTGTGAAAAAGACCTGCGTTGTCGGATGAATAGGCCGCAGATGCACAAAGCAAAAACCAATAGCTTACATTAATTATGATGATTACCAAGCTGCACTGTGTTTGTGTGGCTGCCTGTGTGTGTGTGTGTGTGTGTGCGTGTGAGTTGTTTTTACCTTGCATCCGTTTAATGCATGATGGACGTAGACGGATTAGTTTTATAAGCTCATGGAAGTGTAGTTTGCTTTACATAAAACATTATGCGTAATTACAAGGCATTATTGATTATGGCGCTGAATTGAGCAAACATGCTTTAATGTAGTCAGATAGATGGAGAGAAATTGCCTGTTGAAGGAGTTGGTGGTGGTGGAGGGGGGAGGGCTGCTGTGTTTATCTAATGGATGTTTGTTAACTTTGTGTTATTATGGATATCGTTGAGCTAAATGTTTTCTTTTTTTCTCCTTCCTCCTCTAGATCTTGAAGAGAGGGCCAGCTCAGGATCGTGGGGAAACGGAAGTCGCGCCTCAAAGGTGAGCCCCCGAGAGGGAGGGAGAGAGAGAAAGAGAGAGAGAGAGGTGAAAGAGTGAAAGAGAGGGCGAAATCCCTTTTGAAATGTGCCGCTATTGTGTCATGCTCCAGCCCCCACTCTCAAAGCCTCTTAACTTTTGGGCTTAACTCTCATTTTCTCTGCATGTTATGTCTGTGAAAGGGGGATGTTTGTGAGGGTCAACTGAGGTTTAAATGAAAAAGCATGACTCCATTCTGTGTCAAGCGACTTCAGGTGCTTAGAGTTGCACGAAGGACACGTCCTCTCACTAACGCTGATTGTAAAAGTGGAGTTCGAAGACTATTCCTCTCCAAACTATAGCTCCCCTGTGGCCGATCTCCCGAAGATATCATAATGTCCCCTCTGACCGGTCATAGTCGCCGCTGTCTCCCCTCTTTGGACAGGATTTATTGCAGGCTTTTGCGTGGATGGTGGGGAGGTTTTAAGCATGTATCAAAAGCGTTAAAGTGCCATATCTGATTGGGTCTTTCATAGATGCATGTGCTAAAAGCGTGCTAAAGCCCCAAGTAAATCCAGCCCCTCTCAAAGCATTAGTTTGAGGCTGGAGAACTTAATTCAGTCTGGCTCGCAGCGACAGGCTGGGGGAAAGCACTGGCTGGTCCCCCTATCAGGTCGGGTAAGAGGGCCAGGCCTAGGGTCATTAGGAGAGGGAGGCAGGGCTGTCGCCTCTTGGCGGAGCCATCACAGAAAGTGAGTCCTTAAGGTGCCTGTCTCAGCAGGAAGAGGGCTCAAGCAGGAGAGTCGGGGCTCTTCTGAGGGGAGATGGTGGGTGCCCTGTGTGTGTGTGTGTGTGTGTGTGTGTGTGTGCCTGTGTGTGCCTGTGTGTGCCTGTGTGTGCCTGTGTGTGCCTGTGTGTGCCTGTGTGTGTGTGTGTGCCTGTGTGTGCCTGTGTGTGTGCCTGTGCGTGTGTCTGTGCGTGTGCCTGTGCGTGTGCCTGTGTGTGTGTGCCTGTGTGTGTGTGTGTGTGTGTGTGTGTGTGTGTACCTCACTCACTCTTAGCCACTGAGAGGAAAGAGGATTGTGCCAGACACACAAGAAGGCAGTCTCAACAAGCAGCCTGTGAAATGTTTTATTGCGTTCCGTAGACTTTAGATTTTAGCGTTATAGGCATTTTGCCGTTAGCCGGATTTTATGAAGCGACTTATGATGTGATATGTGATTTTTGCAGAGTTACGTTGACGGCTCCCAGTACGCTCACATGGCCAACAGGGAACTCGGCTCGCACGACAGCATTTCTCCGCCATACCACAACTCCAGACTAGCGGGTAAGGGTCAAAACTCAACTTCAACTCCCTGTATTGGCAGTCAATGTGTGATTGTAGGATGAGCGAAATGTGTGAAAGTAATATGATGGTCATTATGCGTCATTTGTCATTCGTAGTCGTTACTGTTGTGTTCAGGATCTTCTGCGCATGAATAATTAAATCCTCCCAGTTGCTTGTTATAATATTGTACTCATATACAACAGTCTGAGCCAAACTCAAGTTAAAAATCTTTTCTTGGATAAATGTGCAAATGATTTCTGGGCTTCTGTGCGAAAAATCCTCCTTGTTGCTCTTGCTCTATAATATGCTGTATCAGGCCAAGTACATAATTAGAAATTGTAACACCTGACATGGGTGATATATGTAGTTTATTTTGAGCCTGTTAAACATTCCTCACCTCTCTGTGTGGAAGGTCCACACACAGTCATCCAACTTATTGTGCAGTCCACACAAGTTAAATGCTCAGTTTACTCTAAAAGGCAGGCCAGTGGGCTTGTCTTTCCTGAGCCTCACCTCCTTTTCCCTCTCTTCCTCTCTCTCCCGTCCTCTCTCCGCCCCATCGCTATTTGAGCGCGAGTGCTGCCGAATGAGGCGCTAAAGGAATGAATGCGCGCAGCGGTGCTCATTTACCCATGATGCCGCGGAGCGAGAGAGCGCTGTGCCCGTGGCTCCGGCGGCCTGCGGCGGTCGTGAGCAAATGGCCACTGACACAGATAATCTGCCTTTGACATGAAGGCCGGCGCCTAATTAGGCTTGACTGGCTCCATGAAAAATGTAATATGTGAGCTTAGAGTGGCATTTTCAGCCTCCTTCTCCCCAGTACACCACCCTCACCCACCCCCAGCCGTAGCTTCAGTCAAGCCCAGTGCCCATTGAGGAAGCGCCAGGCGCGGTATGCAGCCCCTTATAAGGCCAGCAGATCAGTGGCGTGCGAATGCCAGCAGCATGTGCAGATCAAGATAACAAAGGTGTTGTGATGGGAACGCTCTCTGACTCCCCTCTCTCTCGCTCGCTGTGTGGGGGGCAGGGGAAACAAATGTAAGCGGGAGATACCAGTGCTCTCGGAGATCGATGATTTGTTTTGGTTAGTTCCTCGTGATTCTCGTAATGGGCAATTTGTTTGTCCCGTCTTTTAACAAGGGAATGCGGATGGTCCTGCCAGGCCCCAGACAGTGGGGCAGACCGGCCGTTGCCTGGTTACGGTGGTGGCTGTGGGGGCGGAGGCGGGTCTGGCTGAGCTGACGTAACTCGGCCACTGGTCCGCTCTGCCAGCGAGAGGGGAAATGGCCCTGCAATGAGATTAGCTCAAGAAAGCCACACATCCCTATGGATGCCCAAGTCTGAGAGAGAGAGAGAGAGAGAGAGAGAGAGGAGGAGACAGAGAGAGATGGAGAGTTAGGGAGAAAGAGAGGGGAGACACACTCACATGCTGACAATTCAGCTCCATAGCGGCTATGAAACCAACCATCAAATACCTGAAGCTGTTTGAAGTCCAAAACAACGGAAGGAGGGAAAAAAGGGACGTGATCCTTCCATCTGGTGTTCCCTTTGTTTCAAGAAGAGAAAGGGATGCTTTAGTGAAGCCAGGAATGGAGAGTGGCAACTCATCAGACATCACTCACCCCCCAAAAAAAAAAAAAAAACACAACTTCTTGCTTCTGCGGTAGCAAGCGGACAACAGGTCCACCACTTTGAAGAAAACGAACAAGGATTTACGATTGAGGACGGACAAAGAGAAAGTTTTGGACTGCGAGAGGCAAGAGACGATCAGAGACAAAGATTGAGGAAGGCATCGAGGAATTGAAAGAAGAGAAAAAAAGAAAAAAAAAAATGAGATGGAGTCTAGTGTTGTTGTCGGAGTCTGGGGGTTTGCATCATCTTCCTTCTCTTCTCACTGCCTCACTCTTCTGTGCTAATGATCATATTAAGGCTGCGAGACAGAGAGACAGAGGGACTTTGCTATGACAACTTCAGTCTGCAGCTGCAGTGGGAAGGAGAGGGGGAGAGAAGGAGGGAGGAATAAAGGGAGAGAGGTAGACAGAGAGAAGAGGGGAAGGGGGGGGGGGGGGCGAGCGAGAGAACACGAGGAAGCCACCAGGCAATCCATCCAAACAGTATAATTATGTAAAGGGTGTCTTTGCTGATTCCCACATACATAACTTTGCAGATTATGGTGACATCCTTTAAATAATCAGCCAGGGGATTTGTGTCATCTCCCGAGCTCGCACAGATTAATCCCGCACACTGCCTCCAACACTGCTCTGTGCTCAGGGATGACATTCTCAATGGCTCTCTGGCATCGCTTTTCCTGTCTCCCTCACTCTTCCCCTCTACCCTTCTCTTCTCTTGCTTTTTTCTCTTTATTTCTTTTCGTGAGTTGGTTTTAATAATAATAATTCTCTCTCTCTCTCTTCTTTCTCCCTTTCTCTCCTTTTCTTCCTCTCTATGTGTTGCTCTGCCCTCTTGTTTGTTGCTCTGCATAATATTTGTGCCCCCCTCTCCCCTACCCATGTGGCTCTCTCCATTTTTTTCTCCCCTCTCTCTCCCTCTGTCTTTCTCTCTCTCACACACTCTGTCTCTCTCTCCCTCTCTCTCCCTCTTTCTTTCTCTCTCTCTCTCTCTTTCTCTCACATACACACACACTCTCTCACACACCACACAGAAACACACTCTAACACACACACACACACACTCTTTCTGTCTCTCGTTTTGGTGGCGTCCCCACAGGAGCGTCCCCTCGTCAGAGCATCCCTCTTCCAGTCTAAGTGTCAGCCGGAGCCCCCATGCTGAAGCCACCAGAGCCGGCTGTCCCATCACAGCTGCCATTAGCCCCTCTGACAAGCCATTCATTACATTCACAATTACCAGGCAGCACCGCACAGGGCAGCTATGGGGCCAGGTGGGGGGGAGCTGCTTAGTGCCAACAGTAATATTCAATGAGTTGAAAGTACTTTGGGATAAAGTGTTGATTTATGGTGCGTTTAGTGAGCGAGTGTACGTGTGTGGTTGTAATCAAACAGAATCTTATTCAAACAAGCGCTCCCTCCTTAGGGTTGGCCCTTAATGCACACTAGAGCTCTACCTGAGTGTCGGGTTGGTGATGGTGTGTGTGTGTTTGTGTACGCGTTCACAAGACACATACGGGCGGCTCTGCTGGGAGTCAGATCTGTGTATGTGAACATTGGTGTCTGATGGTGTGTGTGTGTGTGTTTTTGAGAAGACTAAGGCTCTCTGTTCTGGGTTGGGGTTTGAGGAATAAGAGCCGTCTACAAGCCAAGCAGGTGCAGTGCAACTAACAAAGTGTTCCTTTACTGTCTCTGGCATGGCAAATGAATTGCGCCAGAGTTATGTACTTGTAAGCAAGTTTGCTCCTTGGTAGGCCTAGTTGAGAAATGGGACTTTTCAAAATGGTATTCTTGTTGTCTTCAGCAAGCTGTATTTTTTTTTTCTTTTGTACGAATACTTTGTTCCTGTTAATTCAGCAAGCATTTTTATCTTATGTTGATACAACATTTTTTTTCCCCTTAAGTCAGTCATGTGAATCTGCTGACAGTCACGATAGGCTGTTTGATCATTTATTTTTGCTGTTGTGGAGTAATGTGATTGGAAAAAAACCTAAATGGTAAATATTTCTAGTTCAGTTTAAATACACAAAATGCATGGTATTTGTGTTTGGTACTGTCTAGCCATATGTTGTGCGGTGCTCTCCTACTAGTACTACCACTACTGATACTACTGCAAGGTAGATGTTAAGGAAAGGACATGTAAGAGGGCTTATACTAAAAACATTAAAAGGAATAAAGCAAGTTTGAGAGAGCAGTTTGCATTGTATGTAATTACCCCTTCAAATCATGAGTTGATAGGAAATGTCTGAACAAAGTGATGTTGGATTTCCATCCAAACATGTACCTTATCTCTTTGTGGTGCAACCTAGTACACAAATGTAAAGGTTTTGTACTTTGACGGCTCTCTTTGGTGTGTTTTCCTGCCTCTGCGCATTACCTCTGTGCTGCTGCTGCTGGTGTTGGTGGGTGTGTGTGCTTGTGTGTGTGCTTGTGTGTGTGCTTGTGCGTGTGCTTGTGTGTGTGTGTGTGTGTGTGTGTGTGCTTGTGTGTGTGCTTGTGTGTGTGCTTGTGCGTGTGCTTGTGGTGTGTGTGTGTGTGTGTATGTGTGTGTGTGTGTGGGCAGCTGGGAGGGGGTCGGTCTGGAGCCTGCGGATTCCCCTCGTCGCCCCTTTCCTCACCTCCTCCAACCTAATTAACACATGCTGCAAGGCCGTGCTCTCCCTCCCTGCCACAGGGCTGTGCTGTCCATCCTGCGGTGCCCCTGCCCAGCCCGCGCCACCTCCCCACCGCACCAACCCTCTGCCTCTGCTGGGGCAGTGCCAAGGTCATGCCCCAGACCTCCACTGGGGTTGTGCAGAATAAACAAGTAGGAGGAGGTTAAGGATGGGACACAACTGTCACTCCCAGCCCCCTCCCCCACCCCCCTCTGGGCCTCTCTGGTCTTAACCCTCTTATGTTTAAATTCAATAACACTTTTACAGCAGAATTGTTTAAGGGCCTTCCGGGGGAAAAAAAGACAATTTAGTTCAAGCTTTTTGTTGTGCTTTAAGATGGACAAAAGTAAAAAAAAAGATGTTAAATTTTTGCAGGCTCTATCCTGCTGCACACTGCTGTTAGAAACTGTACTATTTTCTATCCTGCTGCACACTGCTGTTAGAAACTGTACTATTTATCCCATTGAAGATTTTCAAAAACGAGAACATCTCCCTTGAGTGTCACCGGACTTCCATTTTTGTGCGGGCACAATTACTTTGATTATTATTCTTATTTTTAATTGCAGGTGTATTGCCTCTATTGTGCGTTGTTAAACAAAAATAATTAGCCCATTGTGTGCTGCAGATCGCGGTGTTGGCATGGCGTGCCATTGGGGAGGGTTGGCAGCTGGCATGTGCCAGGGGAGATTGGTATTCTGTAGGCATCCCATTCCTGTGAGAGCGCGGCTGATTGGTGGAGAGCCCGAGGGCACGCCTCTCATCCCTAGCCCACTCTGGGCAGCCAAACTGGGCCATGCCTGACAACGAACCCCCCCTCACACACCCCTCTTCTGACCCTCCTCTCTCACTCACAATCAGCCTGACTTATGTCCCCCTCCCCACACATATACCCCATCAATTTTTAAATGTAGGATTTATTTATTTATTTATTTATTTATTTATTTATTTATTTCATTGTTTTATTCCGTCCATGTATTGTTTTGTATCAGGGACAATGGTAGGGTGATGATTTATTAATGCAATCAATTATTAATTTCTTCTTGTTTCATAATTTATTCATTGATTTTAGTTTATTTGTATTTAGGTTGAAGTTGTAAAGTCACGCTGATAGACATTCTACAAAACTACAAAAAAAAACGGTAAATGGTCTTTTGAAGAAGAGCGCATGCGCAGAGAGGCAGATGAACGAGGGAGAGGAAGATGGAGAAATAGCAGGAGGGATAATGAGAAGAGGGAGGAGTATGAGAGGCATAGACAGTGAGTGTAAGACTGAGAGAGAGTGTTACAGAGAGGATGCATGAAAGAGAGAGAGAGAGTGTGAGTGAGTGAAGGAGAGTAATAATTTGAGGGATAGATGTGGGGGTAAAAAGAGGGACTGAGTGGTAGCTAGGAGAGAGAGAGAGAGAGAGAGAGAGAGAGAGGGATGAGTCCGGCGGGCCAGGGCTCTGATGAAGACGTCAGGCCGTGTGCAGGCAGCCGAGAGCAGAGCTGAGCTCCAGATGAGGGCTCAGGGGATCAGGGCCGGGTCATTCATGTACGACCATGTGTATGTGTGTGACAGACTGTGAAATGGTGCGTTGTTGCGCGGCTGCGCTGCACCTGGGCCCTTCAGCTGTGATTGATTGGTTTGGTCATGTGTAATGGCCCCATCTGCTGTGTGTTGTTTTTCTTTTTTACTTATAAACACTGTTCCCAGCGGCTGAGAGGAGATGAACTGTATTTTGTCATTTTTCCCTTCAAAAAAAGAGAGAAAGAATGAAACGGGGAGGGTGGAAGAGAGACGGGTGGGGGGAGAAAAGTATCATGAAGCTTTAAGCCAGTAGCTGCAGTGATAGGGTCCCAGTTAATTTTTGAGGAAGGTGTGTGTAATGTGTGTGTACTTGCATGTGTGTTTGTGCGAGAGAGAGACCTTCCTCTCAGTGGTGCTCTGGTGTGCTAGCGCGCGCTTTTTAATGAGGAATAAAAATCCTGGTGAAGTGTTTGGCACAAATCTGCATAATGACTTTTATTGCAGCGAGGAGTTTTCTGTAACAGAGCCAATCCGTAATTAAAGCCGCTGACATCATGGTGTTATAATTAAGCGTGGCATTAATTAAGCTTGAATAACCATTTTTTTGGGGAGGGGACTGTTGTGTGCAGGGGTGGTGGTGGTGGTGTCCCTCTGGTGTTGTGGGGGTTAAGTCACAGACCCCCACCCCCCCACTCCACCTTCAGCCACTCTACCATCAGGGACATCAGGGTGGGAAGTTCACGGATGAAGCCTCCCAAAGTGTGACACCAGGGCCAGCTCTTTATCTGGAGTGCATGAGGGGGAAAGTGTGTGTGTGTATATGTGCAAGGGGGAAGTTTTCTTTTTTGGCCGAATCCATTTTGTAAATGCTGATCGGATCCACGCATTCTGATGGCTAATTGCGCATCTCAGAGCATCGACAGCTGCATTCATCATCATAAAATGTAATAATTAATGACATTCCAACAAAGAAAAATATGTAAATGAGAGCTCATTAGCATTTTCATATTCAGCTTCGATAATGCTTTTGCTGACAAGGTTGTAATTAATGAAAATTCATGTCGCAGTCAGGAGATTGGATCGGCTTCATTCCGCACACAATTCCCAAATGCTAGCATTATGGAAAACGGGGAGTGCTGCCAACTTTTTCGGAAAAAAACTAAAAGCACCCAAATGCAAATGAGGAGCTGGCATGATGGTGGGATTTAGGAAAGGGGGGTTTGGGGGGTGGGGCTACTTAACCCTCACTTGTCCGCACGAACCTCGCTTGGAATAATAATGACAATAATCTGCTTAGATTTCTAACTATCTTCACAGACAAAAACAAACAAAAACTGAACCAGTGAATGAGTAACAGCATTTCATAATATCAAAATAAAAAATAACATGGCCTTTTGTAGTACGTGGTTGAGTTAATGTTGTAGATTGTGTAAAAAATGGTGGTCAGTAAAGTAGAGGTGTGAATAGTTCATACATATTGACACAGTGGATGAGAAGGTGCAGGTAGGTCCACTGAGGTGAGCTGAATAGATACAGGTGTAATACAGAAATCAGAGGTGGTAGGTTGACTAATGACTAGCGCTAATAGAGTTTGCTCTAGCCAAGGTATGCAGCTCTTTAATGTGGTGTGCACAGAAGTGCTGCTGGAAATTCCACACACCTGTCCAGAGAGCAGGAATACAAGTCAGTGCTTCACTTCTGCAAACAGCAGTGTTTAGTCAGCACACATGTACAGAGAGGAGTCTGTGTGTGCGTGTGTGAGAGAGAGTGAGCGAGAGAGAGTGGGAAAGAGAGGCTGTGCGAGCTGTCTCTTTGAGAGTTAGGAGCTCTCACAAAGAAAAACGCCAGTAGTGGACCCTCCATCTGTTCTCCAGAGAAGTAAAAGCATTCGTGTGTCTACATCTGGTGATCGTGTGGGAGAATCACTGTGCGATATCTAAAATAAAATAGAGCACAATGCCAACATGGCAATTTTGTTTTCCCAGAATTAATAAATACAGACTCCTGTTTTTTTGCCATCTTAAATATCCATAGCAACTGATCTTTTGGTATTTTTTCATTGACTTAACTCTTGTGCCATGAGAGGGCTAAATTAAGCTAAAGAAAGCAAAAAAAAAATTAAGCCACAAATACCATATACTATATTATTGTGTGTGTGTGTGTGTGTGTGTGTGTGTGTGCGCGCGCGTGTGTGTGTGCGCGTGCGTATCCATTTTGATGTGCATTCTGAGCCTTTGGGGGGGATCTGAGAGGGCTTCCTGGCCCCTTGGCTCACCCTCAGTGCCCAGTCAGCTCAAGGAGGAATCGAAAAGCCCCAACATCCACTTGAGCCCCGCCAAGCCAGCTCACAAGGGGCTTCCTGCAGGTCTCACAAAATCACACCCAGGGCTAAATATACCACCTGCTATTTTTCATCACACAAAATGCACCAACACCCCAAACAGGAACCCTCTGACTCTCTCTCTCTCTCTCTGTCTCTCTCTGTCTCTCTCTCATTTTGTTTCACTTTCTTTCTTTCTTTCTTTCTTTTTCTTTCTCTTTCTTTTTTTTCTTTGTCTGGATTTGTATTCTTTTTTTTTTTTTTAATTCATTTTTTGTTGTGTGAATGCCTGTATTCCATTGAGGATTTGACTGACTATGCCCATTTCCCATTTGTTTACAAGACATCTAGTAAATATATTTAAATATGGCATTCAACTCTTTTGCATCCTTAAGAAAAGGATTTTTTTTTTTTTCATTTTTATCTGAGCTATGATGGAAAACTGCTGAGAGAAGTAAAATAATATTAAACAAATGAAACACTAAAAACCCCTCTTGCTCCCCACTGGGAGGTAAAAGGGGATTTAGCGCGGGAGGACTGCAGAAAAAGAGGAGGTTAATCCATGGAAACAAAAGATTACAGACAAGTGCTTTGTTTTATAACCTCTTCAATTTACCGGCGTAATCCTTGAAAGTGATGTGCTGTGTGTATGTGTGTTGTATTGTGTGTAGGTCTGCACGGTAGTCAGAAGTTTGTATGAAGTGTGATATGAAGATGGAGTAGGGATGGTGGAGTTTCCTCTACCTCGGCTGATGTTCCCACCAGCTCCCACAGAGATCAAGCACACCAGGGCTTTAATCAAGAGACTCAAATTCAATTTTGAAAATTTCTCTAGAATGTTTTAAAACCTTGTTTCACAAGTGCATATATTTTTAATGACTGCCTCCTTGCTGGTCTTGTTTTTCATGTTGATTCCTTGCTGGGAGATTTTTTCCCCCTTGTCCATGTTAAATTGCATTGTTAGAGTGCCATCTTACATCAGCTAACAAGCAGGCTCTCACATCTCTCTTTTCAATTTAGTCACATAACACGTAAATTACAAAAAAAGTGTCCCTTGTTACTTCCAGGGGAGTTTACACAGGCGCCCGCACGTGCACACACACACACACACGCACACGCATATCACATTCACATTCACATTCACACACACACAAACACGCTTTAACTAACTGAAATAAAATCACTTTCTTTGTGTTGTAGGGAAGGTCTCTTTGGAGTATTATGTATGTGTGCAGTGGGGTTGTGCCCACAGAGAGGCTTGGCCTTTGCTTGAAGTGAGTGTGTCTCCCATTTTACCTGTTCCACCTGTGGACACCAGAGGCTCAATGCAGCAAAGGCTATATCTTTTTAAATAATTGGTAATTAGCCTGCTATAACAAAATGACCTGATGTCAAAATAATATATTTCTCAAATGTCCATACTTCCATTTTTTTTACAATTCAAAATACTTATACCCTATCAGTACAAAATGTATTGTAATGGGGGAAAAAACTAGTCCCCTTCCATCTTGGTTCTTTCCATTGGGACAGCATTGACTTAAATGCCCGTTGTCTTATTTGCGCTTTCCTAGAATACCACTCGGTTTGGGCTTAAGTTGCGCGGTGGCTGGATGCATGGCTGACCCGGGCACCCCATTACCCACCAGCCTGCCCAAGCTAGTGCCAGCCAGCGGAGACTGGCACAAACAAAATAGCCGATAAACAAAGCTCCTCACCTAGATTATCTCCAAAGCTCTTTTGTCGAATGGACGTACCCACCACTGTCTGGGCCCCTGCACTGGCAGCGGCGGCAGCCGGCGTCCCACACTCACGGTTGGCACGGGGCACACTGCTGTGCCAGTCGCAGAGAGAGAGGGAGAGCGTGAAAGAAAGTGCGAGGCCGATCCAAACTGGGTCTCCCTCCTGTGGGGCGTCTGCCTGTGGTTTGTTTCTCTATTGTGTGTGTGAGCGCGGCTGTAGTAAACCACCAACAAATCGGCAGGCTGTGGGCTGCCTGGGCTCAGACGTTAGACGAAGCACACAAACACGCCGCTTACTCTTTTCAGGCTAACGGCGGTGCCAGCACGCACGCTAGCCATTTTTGCAAAGTATCAAAATAAATGTCAAATTTGAGAATATTAAGAAATGTCTTGAAATATATTTCTTCTATATGTCATGTAATATCCCTCTTTAATGTCAGCATTACATTAGCATTTTATATTACATGACATCACATGCTATAAAAATAATTTTCTGTAAAAAAAATATTTTTGTCATTATTTTAGATTTCATTTATTCTGCGTCATTTTGTGTCGGAAATGTTGAAAAAGTCAAGCATCTGAATTGTGTGTTTTTGGAGCGACACTGCTGCGCAATACAGCGCTGAGGGAACAAAAGAAAGTTTACGGTCCCCGAGACACAGCCTGTCTATGCCAGGGTGCGGGCATAGAGGGGTTTTTTTGCATGTGAAATGTTGGCAGTAGAGTGAGGTGCCCCCTGGGCATTGCCAGTGTGGCTGTGCCCTCTCTGCAGTATGCCAGCGAGTCCTCTTTGTTGTACACCCAGCGTCTTCCACGAGGAAGGAGATAGATGAGAGTAATTAATAGCAGAGGAAGGAAAGAAAGATTCCCAGATTCACCGGGGCACGTTTTTTTTAACATTCACTCCTTTTTTTAAACACACACATTATTCCAGGAGGAGTGTGTGTGTGTGAGTGTATGTGTGTGAGTGTGTGTGTGTGGGTGTGTGTGTGTGAGTGTGTGTGTGTGTGTGTGAGTGTGTGTGTGTGTGTGTGTGAGAGTGTGTGAGAGAGAGAGAAAGGAAGGGGGTGAAAAGAATGAACTCGCGGTCTCCCCTTCTCTGTAGCTTTCACACACTGCTTGGCACTGCCATAGTGTGTGTGTGTGTGTGTGTGTGTGTGTGTGTGTGTGTGTTTACCACTGGTTGTTTGTTCATATATTTTTTTGTGTTTGTGTTTTGGGCATTTTGTGTTGCATGTGTATGCATCCTTGTCAGTTGGTTTGTATGTATCTTTGTCAATTCCTATTTTCCTTGTTTTTTTTTTTTTTTTTTTTTTTTTTTAACGTTTCTTGTGTCCTGGTGTGCGATCTTGTGTCTGTATCTTTGTGCCTGTCTTGTGTGCAAGCTTTTGTATTTGATTGTGTCTACATTTGTGTGTGTGTGTGTGTCCTCACCCCCTCTAGACAGAGGCCTCTCCCAGACCTGGGCCTGCTGGCCTGTCTCCAGGGCTGCTTCTTTTTTAATAAAGAGTGCTTTGAAGAGTCGTTAGGAGTAACGACGCATTTACTGCTGCGCCGCTCGCACCTCTGCCAACTTTCTGTCTTAATCCAAAGGGGGCATTTGAAATTTGGGGGGTGTTGGCCAAGGGCAGGGGGTGGGCGGGATGTGAGGGGGCTCCGCTTCTCTGCTCACTGTGTCAGAAGCCGATTCCCTGGCAATGAGAAGCTCTTCAGACGATGATGTGAGTGTGTGTGTGTGTCTGGGAGTGAGTGTTACAGAAAAGTGTGTTAAAAGTGTGTGCGTGCGCATGTTTTGTGTGTGAAAGAAATCCCCTAGGACAAGAACAGTTTTGTATGGATGCAAAACTTAATTAATATTCCCCTTAAGGATAAATACTTTTGGAGAATTCAGCCCGGTTTGTTTCCCCCTCCTTTGTGCTTTTTGTTAAAATATTTTCTGGCAAGACGCAGCGCAGGCCTATAAATAATGAGGCCCTCTGCAGGTGTGTCCTCACGCACGGCTCATCTGCACTCTCCTACTTTAGCGTTGCTCTCTGTACGTGTGTGTAACTCGAGTGGGTTTGTGGTGGGGATGTTTTGAATGTGTCTCTTGTCTCTTTTTATGGATGTGTCTATATACCTTTCTAGCTTTCACATTGTTTGGTCACTCTAAATGTGTTGTGTTGTATAGGGTTTTTGTGTTGCTGTTGTTTTGGTGATATTGGTGCAATTGGTTGTGTGTTTTGTTGTCTGCACTTGGGTGCACTTGTACAGTGAGTAGATCTACTGTAGCTCTCTGCTTGCAGTTGTGTTTTAAAATGGGGCTGCTGTTTTTTCTGAACAGGTGTTTCCTCTCTAGGCTTTGGTGTCAAGCTTTTAGGTGGCTCTTTCATCGCCTGAGTAAAATCATCACATGGCCCTGCTTTCACACAGGTCTCAACCTCCCTCCCTTCTCCTTCTGCATGTTTCTCTCTCAAGTCCCATAACAAACAGAAACTTTTTATCTATTTCTGCTTTCTTTTTGATCATTATTATTTGCTTAGGGATTTAATCTTTCTTTTAGTCATTAGTAGATATAATATTTTTTTTATCATCCAAACCAATCCATGTTATTGCTTGTATTCTACAAGTAAATTGAAGGCAAAGTTACTAAATCCCCTGTAGCCATAATAAATGTCAACATTTTTGTATATAATGCAAACCAAGACAAATGCGCATTAATACTGTTTTCACCATAACATTCACTCAATTTCCTCCTCTATGTATAGATGTTCTGAGGAAGCAAATGTGGAGCTCTAGTACTCCTCTGGGCTCTGTTTTAGCAGCTGAGAATTTAATTGTTAAGCTGTCAGGAAACTTCCAGAGAGATCAGTGTCCCTGCCAGACAGTTTTTATTTTTCTTGTACACTGCACTACAGTTCAGGGGAGATTTTGGTGGACAAGTCTGATGAAAGCTAGGAAGAACTGTTATTACAGCTTTACAAATCCTTTACTTATCAGTTAAGGAAGTCCTGCAATTCTCAGCATCACATCATGTGTTATCTCTGAATGGCACATTCAAATTTGGCTTGGTGGGAGGCTGTGTTGGCATTGTACTGGACTGAAAGGCTGTTTTCTGAAGCACTGTAAGATTGACAGGTAGTGCTTGGTAACGATGCCCTTGGCTTGCATGTCCAGCAGATGGAATTAACCTGGGGTGACCAGCCATGGACAGACAAGCTGGGGTGGGCACCCTTGATTTCACCTTTGCCCTCATCTCAACCTCTCCATATTCCCACTCCTACTCCTTACCCCCAAACAGACTGCTGAATACAGCCCCACTTCAACAATGACACAATCAGCCTATTACAGTTCAACCCAAACAGCCCCCCCCCCTTCACTCAGGGCCCTGGTCTATGAGAATCAAGATGAGAAATCTATGAGAATCTATGAGAATCAAGATGAGATCTTGAATTTCCCCTGGGGATCAATAAAGTATCTATCTATCTCTGATGGGCTGAGAGCAGGGCCTTGTGTGATGAGCTGAGAAGGTGAGGGAGAGTAGAGAAGGGGTAAACAGTTATGTGCTGATATTGCGTAATGTATTTTATTTTTTTTCTTTTGCTCTGTGGTCACAGGAAGTGCAGCGCTGGTGTAGCACTCATTATCTTCCTACAGCTGTTAATCTGCCTTTGTCTTCCTCCTCAGCCATTAAGGCCTGGACTGAGGTGTTGGCTAGTCCTTCATTAGAATCTGTGACCTTGCATTTTTTTAAAATGTGCGGCCACCACTGGGACCCCTCCCTTTACACCTCCCAAACACACACACACACACACACACACACACACACACACACACACACACACACACACACACACACACACACACACACATCAGGCTTTTAGGCAATTAAATGTCTGCAATCCTGACATTCAGACTCAACATAGTTCATCAACAAATTACCACTGACCAGCTACTGCAATTAGAATGATGGAGTTGTGATTGAATTAAAATGGATGTTAGGTGCTGGAACAGGGTGTTACTGTGGGTATGAATGTTTTTAAGTCTAAGTGCGGGAGTGGGGCAGCTTTGCGGAGAGAGCCTGGGTGTTAACATACAGTGATGAGAGCGGAAATATGTAGGCTAATCGTACAAGAAGAGACATGGCACTTAGTGGCAAAAACACTATATAATGCAGACCTGATGTTTAGAAGTGCACCATCTCAATGCAGATATGAAAAAAACATGAGCCTGCTGCACATGGCAAACTGTGGACAAAACATTGAGAGTGTATGGTCTAAACACTGTGAGAGTGCTGGAGCCTGCACCGTCATAGCCCACATGGTTGATTTAGCCGCTTTAGTCTTTGATGGAGTGATGAGGCGGAGGAGAAGAGGATGCACTGGCCCTCTTAAGGGACAGGCTTTTGGCAGGAGCGTGGCGTACAGTTACATAACGGCAGTCTCTCTCCATGACACGGTCTCCCGAAATCCTGTTACGCCGGCCCTGCCTCTGCCCCTCTCTGCGGTGCGCTCTCTCATGTGAGATGGGTGACCGGCGAGACTGACATGGCCTGGGCACTTGGCTGGAGTGACGGAGGAATTTCCGCGTGTTTGTATTCCATCTTCCAGTGCTGTTTCTCTAATAGACTCGATCACTCAGAGCGACGAGACTGACGCTCCCACGCCTTCCCTGACCCTACATAACGTACTCTCCGACTCTCCCCTCCTCCGAAGCTAAATCCCCTGTCAGTTTGTCATTATTTTTAGTGTGGCACCCCACCACGATCTGATTCAGAGCGAGAGGGAGAGAGTGCGTGCTGGAGTGATTGTTTGGTGCTGTGGCAGCCCAGCATTGTTTTTATTATTGGGATTGTCATCGGCGTCATTATCATGATCATTAGGCGGGGGAGCGCGGGGGAGCCAGGCGGCCATTAGCTGTGTAATCTTCCCCAGCTTTAGGAGCCCGTCCTCAGGGCGGCCGCTCAGCCTGGCATGCTTAGCCAGGGAACCATGTCTGTGTGTGTGTGTGTGTGTGTGTGTGTGTGTGTGTCAGGTGGGCTGTGTATGATGGAAGATTATGCCCCTCGTGCCACAACGCTCGGCTCCAGATCAGGGACAATGGCCTTAACAGAGATGCCTGAGCTATCTAACATGTAATGGTTGGGTCAGCTTATTGTTTGCCCTGACCTGCTTTTTGTGTGAGCTGGTTAGTGACTTGTATTTGTATATGTATATGTATATGTATGCCTACATACTATATACGCACATATACCAACATAATGTGATGCTGACATGTTCGTCAGCATAGTAAAATGGAATATTGACGGAGATCTGGATGAAAAACAACAATCAGCATGCATGACATGACAACCTGTGTATAAAAATGCTAAAAGATGGGCTCTGTTGCAAACAAAAAGGTGCATCGGAGAAAGAAAGAGGAACAGCTAGAAATAGGAGCGTCTGAAGGAATCCGCGCTGCAGCCAAACACCTTAATTGTGATGCATTTCCTGAGCCTCTGTCTTCCATTGTCGGCCCCGCTCCGATGCCATATGGTCTACCATGGAACATTTAACTTGTCAGATATAATGGATTGTCCTGGAAGCAGATTTTTGCTTTGAGCGTTGCGCGTCTTTCCACGAGCTGCCGGGTTTTGGGGCTGAACACAGCCGAGATGAAGGATAGCTGGGTGATCGTAGCAAAAAATGCCCCGATGCTGTGGCGATGCACAGTTGATTCCCCCCTCAAGACGGTGACCTACATGCCACCGAAACTTTGCCCATCTAAAGAGGTATTATCACAGTCACTGGCCCCACAAATGTGCCTGTCACCATCACTTACAGTACGTGTAGGGGAATTAATAGGTTGTGCTAGCAGACTCGATCCGGCTCAGGAGGAAAGGTCTGTGCTGCAGATTTTACACCAGCATCAACAAAAAATGTTGATTGTTGTCCAGCCCCGCCCCTGGCTGTCCAATGGACGGTTAAGGTGGCTTTCTTCCTTGTAATGTCAAACTTCATCTTCACCCAGATCACTGAAGACACGCTCCCATGTTAATAACCAGAATAAGTGGGCTACATATTTACGTACCGTAAATGACAAACAATGACGTTTGCGTAATACCAAGTCATTGTTTCGCAAGTCTCAAGCCCTAATGACCCAAGTCAAGAGCCACGTCAACACAGAAGTCCCAAGCAAGTCCAAAGTATATTCCAAGTACTAATCCTTTTCAAAAGTTCAAATCATTGTGCACTCTTAAATGAATTAGCATTTTTGCTTACAGAATAAAGGTTACTTTAAATTAATACAAATAGTCAATGCCTTTAGAAATGTTTCTTATTTTTTAAGTAAACCTTAGAAATTATTAGGGTGATTGACTGATTTAAATACACATATTTCCAAGCCTTTCAAATGGAAAGTGCTGTGTTAATGAGTGAGTTTCTTTTATCATATGGAATTCAGTGTAAGCATAACACTAGCTTAGGGAGAATCTTTACATTATCCAAAAAAAAAATCCAATTGGACCAAAGTGTGCAAGATAATTAGTGTGTGACATGAGAACATGGTATGATGCCACTGTGACTTGGAGGCAAGCTCTGCAAGACCTTGATGGCCACTGAACAACTCAGACAGTATAGCCGCAGTATAGCTCTAGAACTAGCTGCACCCATAGCACACAAGCTCTCACCAGCTTAAGCCAAGGCTTACCAAAGATACTACATGGATAATTATACTTGGCGGTTTTTGTACAGCCTTAAGTGTCAAACAAAGCCAGATGTTGTTGCTTAACCATCTGTAATCTTGGTTCAGCGTGTTTTATACATTGCTATCCGTTTGTTGTTTACAACAAAGTGCAGCCTTTGAAACCAAATGCAGTAACCCAAGGTACCAATTTCTTATGTATGCAGCGTCATTGGTGTTCATTGCAGGTTTAGCTGAAATGTGGGCAAGAATATCAGGAAATAGCTGCAATAGTGTTTCATAAGATTAATTAATTTCATATTTGTGCATATGAAATATGTCAAGTCATTACAAGTCAAAGTGTGAGTGAGGTCTAGAGTCATTGTTATTGGTCATTTGTCAGAAGTCATGTGATTCAAGTCCACACCGGTCAGTTGCTATACGTTCCTGTTGTTTTTGTACTCTCTGGATGTCAGGCACTTGAGGGTCTTCCCACCCCCAGACAGGGTTTGACAGTCAGTGACAACTCGAGTCGCAGCAGAGATGTGTGTTTGTGTACATGTGCCAATGTTTACCTGTGTTTTGAGTCTATGCCAGTGGCAGCTCCAGTTAGAGCGTAGCTCATTACTGACACATCACAACTGACAGGGAGGCGAGAGAGGGCAAGGTCTCTGTTCCTCTCGTGCCTATATGAGCTTTGGGCTCTCGCCCCCATCACCACCTCCGTCTCCTCTCCTCTCCTCAGCTGACAGTGAGGACCTTTGGAAAGAAAGGCTGAGTCCTCTTCTCTGAACCTTTGTCATCCCCTCTGTCCTCTCCTCCACTCTTCCTCTGCTGTGTCCTTCACTTTGTTTTCCTCTTGCAGGGTTGCTGCCTGGCCTGGAGCCTCCCATGTATTTTATTTGTCCAGCTTTGGATGTTTTTCGATGTAGCCTCCCAAAGTTTGTCTGTGTTCAGGGAAAAACGCTCACAAAAAAGTTGTAGTTCTCACAAGCCATTGTGCTTGTGTTCTCTCGCATGTGTCTCGGTGAGCACAAAGGTAGAAGTTCACTGTAGAGCATAAAAAGAAAGCAAAGGTAGGAAAGTCAGCCTCTCACTCCAGCTTTCATTCCTCCTAGCATCTGGTGTCAAGGTGCTGTTTTCCGAAGGCCACCAAAATCACCACCTGAAAAGTGTGTGTGTGTGTGTTTAGAATACGTAGATGAAATAGCAAGGACAGCAGTGGCTGCAACTCCACCCCCCTCCTTCACCCAACAGGCAACTTAAGAAAAGAAAAGCCACACACACACACACTCACGCACACGCACACACACACACACACACCCACACAAACATCCGCACTCCCAGAGATACTCGAAGGAAGAATTCAAAGTGTGTGTGTTTGTGAGTGTGAGGGTGTGTTGGTTAGCATTCAGGTAGTGTGGTGTAAGCCCCTTACCGAGTGATTAGCCTAATCAATGCTGCCTGCCAAGCCTGTGAACCACGCAGGACGAGGATGAGGCTGAGTGCATTCCTCCACCTGGCCCAGGTCTGAGCCAGGGTGACTGCCGTGTGTGTGTGTGTGTGTGTGTGTGTGTGTGTGTGTTAGATTACTCCTCCACCCCCTGCAGACTGCCTGCTCCCCTACCGACTGCCCTTGTCCTTGGTCGCAGCAACCAGGGTCTCAGTAAATCGGCCAGAAAACACTCATAGACACTTGCACACAGACAGTCAGGTTAGGGCTATTGACAGTGTACTAAGGTCTCCATGGATGGTTCACTCAACTAGACTATGTTGTGGTAGTACTCTGGATGTGTCTGTCCTTTAGGGGGGAGAAGCGGATCAGAACAGATCATGCCTAAACATGGTCCGAATTTGTACCATTTGTGTTATATTTGCCCTCTGAGCTTTGCCTTGTGGTGAGTGCCTCTGGTGATTTGAATAGATGTCTAAGAGGCTAGCTAGCTAGGATGTTGTTTTGGTGGGTCTCCTGGTCAGTGTTTTGGTGGACGCAAGAAGAATTCCCAGGCTCCTTTGCGTCGGCTGTCTGTGTATTCCTCAGCAGCTGCAGCCTCCTCTGTCTCCAGCTGTTCCAGCACATCACCTGCTCTCCCTGCACAAAGACGGCACACACACACACACACACACATGCACACGCACATGCGCATGTACACACACCTCTTCCACAAGCCATAATTACACAAGGAGGAGGGGTGGGGGGGTATCCATTAAGATTCTCAGGGAAAAAAAATAACAGAAAAACACAATTTGCATATGCAACCCAGGAACAGATTTTAGTAAGACAAAGTCGTGCTGATGCCTAAATACATTTCTAAGTGATTACTTAAATCTTACTTTTGTGTGAACTGTGTGTTTGAATCCAACCCATTTAGTTCATATTTAAAATGATTGGGGGATCAGCGGAGAGCTTGGCATGGTTTTGATGTCTTCTAAAGACATGAATGTGTAGCGTTCCTTGGTACAGACTACTCTCAGCCTCTCTTCCATGCTTCAAGCTAATCACAATTCGCTGCTGAAGTGTGGTCAGAGCGTAGACACACTAAATTGTAATAATGAAGGGAAGAACGATTTGTTTTGAGGTATAATTTGTTTTTAAACGGTTCCTTTGTCGTGTGTGTGTGTGTGTGTGTGTGTGTGTGTGTGTGTGTGAGAGAATGTGTATAAAAATGAAATGAGTTTTCAACATTTGCTGTCTGTTAGACCTCTCACCTGCCACTCGCAATGCTGCTGCCTCTTGACTAATCATATATTAGCGTAGACTAGAGGCTTGGACGCCCTCACAAGCGCACAGAAGCTGAGCTTCTGACCACATTTCTAGCTGCAGTGTAAGCATTCCAACAGCTGGGCTTATGCAGACCCTGAATTCAAAGCAAAAGAAGACTTAAAAGGCTCACTATATTTAAGCAGCTTGCATGCCAAAAGCACCAAAGTAGTGCACAGGACAAAAAAAGTGTAATTTTTCCATACTTTTTTTTTCTTTGTAGGCAAGCCTCTGGCACTTTTGACAGGCCTTACGGAAAAACGAGTTCATTTGAATCAAACTTGTCTAATGCTAATGCTCACCTGTATATCATAGCCCATTAGACAAATAAATATGCTGATTTGTGTATTTCAAACATTGCATCCATTGCATTTTGCAAACTGACTTAACCAAAATGGTTTATAATAGTGCACAAGCAAACTTAGTATACTCTGGAGGATGGATGCAGTGCACACACATGCAATATCTCACACAACACCTCCCAAGTCCACTCCCATTTTCTCTACTCTTCTGAGTGTGACGCCGAGCACCAGCCCCTCCTTGTGAGCCTAAGTGTAATCGTTGTTAGATGGCAGCCACCTGCTCTTTCCCCATCACGCGAGCTGCTGCTCCTCCGCCCAGCTATTACATACGCTTACGATGGCAGCGCCAGGCTTGTGCCAAGAGGAGCTGTTGGCAGCCACCAAGCAGGATTGGGACAGAGGTGAGAGAGAAGAGCCTTAAACTCCCTATGCATTATAGATGCCCCCGTTCACTGAACAGGAGCCAGAGACACACGGATGGGCTTCCTTTCATTCATGCTTGTTGGAAAAACTAGGGTGTGTGTGTGTGGAGGTGTTGCTTGGGAGATCAGATGAGACAGATATCTAAATGATGGGGGCTTTCCATCAGCGCGTATGCACACGCATGCCCGCATATGTGTGTAGAGGCAACCAGCTCACAGGAACTGCACCCAGAGGCACCGTAATGTTGTGATGCAGATGGTGCACCTGTTTCTCCAGCAGACTCCACTGCTGTGCTTTTTTGTCCTGACCCACTGTCTTACAACCAGAGGGAACAGCAGTCTCCCTGCCTCCCTCCCTCTCTCGCTCTGTCTCTCTCTCTCTCCATCTCACTCTGCCTTGAGATGTCTAGCCATTTCACTCTTCCTTGGAGCTTATTTTTTCTCTTGTCTCTCCGTTGTCGTTGTGTCTGTCTAAGCCGTGCATTGTGGACTTCAACAATCCCATTTGTGCTGGAACTAGCCATTAGTTGTGTTTTCCAGTTCAGGTGTTCCAAGCTCTGCCTGAGTGCACTCCTGCACTGACTTCCAGCACAGCCGGTCTCAAGAATAAAAGATGCTCCCCATCCCAGCAAATGCCAGCTCCTGGCTGATGTGAAGTCCTCTTGCTTTGCCGAGCAGGTGCTGAGCCGGTGATAGAGTAGTTTAGGCATGAGTTGTGGAGGTGACTGGGTGGCAGAGGGATGCCCTATGTCCTATTTCCCTTCATTCATGCCAAGGAGAAGATGGATAGACTTTACCCAGTTTCCCCCCTGACGCACCTGCTTGGAGCCTATAGTTCAGTGAGACCTTGACTAGAGGTGTACATGCTGAATGTGAAAGGGACAAAAGACTTTCACTGTTATGGAGTGAAATTAAGGATTCCTTGGATGCTGATTAGCTTTCAGTATCATGACATTCCATGTACTTTTCTGTATAGAAATTTGGAATATGCAAAGCTTGTGAAAGTTCAGAGGGTGTGTTTGAGCTGGGAAACGCTGCTCAGCCCAAAAGTGGCGTGGTGCTGAGCCTGTGGTGCTGACTGTGGAGCTGATGAATAGTCATGGGAAGCCCTGAGGGGGGTGACAAGTGGAGGTGACATCACCACGTCCTGTTTGACCCCTCCTCCGGTGGGGGGGCGCCGACAGGAGTGTCACCCCATGACCTTAGAGCCTTAACCCCCATCACACACACACACACACACACACACACACACACTCTCTCACACTCTTCCAGGGGTAGTGACAGCACCTGACCCAACTTCTGGATCCCCATTTACATGAACGCCACCTTCACTGAGAACTGTCCCCGTGCGGCGTGCAAGGCAGGCGTCGCGATGCGTCGCGTCGCGTCGCGTCGCGTCGCGGCGTGTGGCAAGCCCTCTGGTACAAGAGTGTTAAATACAGCCCTCAGAGTCGCCAGAGTCCTTGCGCATTATCGGACTGTGAAGCATGAACTCCCCTGGAGCTCGGTCCCAAATTCCCCACATGCCCCACCCACCACCCCACAGCCTCCCCAGAGCCTCGCCTGGCATTTCTATGGGCACTCCCCTCCCCTGCCCTTCCTGTGCCGTCCGGGTGCGTGTGTCATCATGCATGTGTGAGGGAGAAGTGCTGAGAGGTAGCAAGGGCATCCGTAGAGATGGGGGTCCCAGTGGATAGAGTGAAGGTCAGTCCACAGTCATGCAATTACATCTACACAGTCATGCGATTACAACACATCTAGTCTACTAGTAACGTTCAAATAAGAACAACTGTTAGCAGGACATTTTACTAGGACTGCAACAATTAATAAATTAAACGTTGTTTAATTTAAAAGTTATTAGGTATTGTCAAAATATATTGTAAACTATTTTGGTATGATGCGTTGTTGTGGAAAAGAGTGAGAAGAATGAACATATCTCTAGTTACTGGACTCCTCATTGAAGAGTAAAATGACACATTGTGTTGCAAAGGGAAGGATTTAAATCTGGTTGAATGTCACACACACCATGCATGTATAGTAGGTGTACCCATGCCAGGGAATGCGGTCTTCAAATGTTACTCGTACTCATCTCCTTGACAGGAATTTTAAATGAAGCGTTTGGGAGGATGCTCTAAGAGGGAACGGGGGCCTTTTGGCTTGGTTGACGGCTAGCTGCTGAGCTGCCTGACTGCAGCTGTTGGTCTGTGTCTCCTCACACCTAGCCTGGGCCGAGCTCTCCGTAGCATGCCAGCTTGAGTGGCCCATTGCGTTACCTCATTGGAGGGCTGCATGTTCTCACGTCTCCGATCTCAGCCCAGCTATTGCATCACAACTGTGAGCTGAACCGGGAAAGGACCCAGGGGACCATTCACATAGTGATGCCATCCCTCATAGCATATTTCATTGGGAGGAAAAACTGGTAGTTTTGATTTTTATATAGTTTGTGGTTAAATTACTATGATTCTTAGCTTCATATTTTCTTTTGGATACACAGTTTAGATTACCTCAGGGATGGAGATTGATTTAATGGAAACAGTTTTATAAACTTCTGCCTATTAGAAGGACCCTTTAGTAGTCCCTTAAAAGTTGCCTCTTAAATCATAATTTCCGGTAGGTTTCCTCGGACTGGATTGTATTTTAGGTGTCTATTAAAAAGACATTTGTCCTCTGCCCACTATTACTTTTCTTTATAGCACAAATTAAGAGGAGAGATGGCTGTTGGAAAAATAGGACTGTCTACGTCATAACAGCACTGTTAAGTGATTAATAGAAGATAGGAATAGTCTACGTCATAACAGCACTGTTAGGTGATTAATAGAAGATACGAATAGCAGAGTTCACATTTTTGTGTTGCTATTTGTGGTGATGTAGACATTTTTAGACCAATGGTGAAAACAGTCAGAAAATGTCAGTCATGATCAGATGATTTTCCAAGAAAATCGCTGCGTCTGTCAGATGTCCTCCAGTGCAGGCAAATGTCTCTCTTGTCTTCTGAAACGGGCAGTGAAGGTGAGACAGTCAAATAAACGCTCATGAATCTGCCATTCCTGAGTGCCACCGAAGTCTGTGTTTCCGCCCAGAGGACAGGAAATAAATCACAGTGCGTTTCTCTCTCCTGTGTGTGCAGCACACACTGATTTGAAAGCCAAAGTACTGTTTGCTCTGATCAGGCGCAGCTGAGTGTCTTGTTTCTGGCAAAAGATTTGGCTGTGTCTGAGAAACCTGAGAGAAGAATGCGAGTTAAGTCCATACTAAGTACATTTTTTGTGTACAGTAAGATGGTTTAATTACAATGGCAGAGAGAAAAGCACTGAGCTTTGACTGTGGCATCCTGCCTTTGTTTGTGGCACTGTTGAATTGTATTCTTTCGATCAATGATGGTTTAGACTGGGATTTCCCTGTTTTAAGTAATCCTTGCTCTTGTTTTTGGGGCTTTCTAAATGTTATTTTTCTCATTCATGCATAATGGAGCACATTGTTCATTTGTTTAGGTTTTAGTGTCAGCAAAACGTGCACGCAAAGCCTCATGTACATCACAACCAGCCATTGTGTCCAGGTATTGCAGCAACACGGATATTTTAGCAACACGGCCCAAATCTTGCAGACAAAGCAACGGCAACGCAAAACAACAACAGAATGAAATTTAAAGGAATTTCGTTGTGCTGCCTTCTTCGAGCAAACAAAGACAAAAGAAAGAAGGAAAAACAAAACAAAATGCAAAAACAAAAGAAGGCAAAAAACCCAGATTAGGCGATTGGGACTTTTGGCTGGGGATGGCTGGAGATGGCGGGGCGTGTTTGAGATGGCACCGATTCAAAGATCAGAGGGGATCATCGAAGGATCGATAAATAAGGAGAACGTCATAATGGAGCAGCGGTTAGGAGCCCGTGGCCGAGGAGCACCATGCAGCTGGAGAAAAGAGGAGATTTCAGCTCTAATGCCATCCTCATGCCTCTTTTAGTAGTTTTCGCCATAGGGCTTGGCAGTGCCACCACCGCTGTCACGGTGCCAAGAAAAAATCTGCAGTGCCTGCCGCATTTCAGTAGCGGAGGTTTGTCTGAGACAAACAGGCTCACATACGCACGCACGCACACACACACACACACACACGCTAATGTTTTCACACACAAATGTACACACAAGCTAATGATCTCAGAAATGCAGACACACACACTCTCACTCTCATGGATATTCTCACACAAATGCACCTTCTTTTACTTGCATGCACATATACACACACACACACACACACACACACACACACACACACACACACACACATAAAAGCACAAAAACACCTACAGCTTCAACTTCCCTCAACTTTATGGTTCCTTCCAAATCTGCAAATGGGGTTAATTTTCTCTTAGTGTGGATTTGCCAAATTGCTGAATGCATTCAAAGCAATGCTTCTCCAAGCACTGAGCCAGAATTCACAAGCTCAGGTGCTTTTCTCTTCTTCAAGTCTGTGTATACTGCACTGACAGCGTAACCAACAACCTACTGATTTTTGACTGAAAAGAGTATTAACATCCACATTTGGATGTCTTAACGCATGTGAACCTATGCCGGGTTGTTTTATTTTATCTTATTAATTTTTGGACAGGAGCTGGGTGGGGCTTAGGGGTATAATGAGGGCTGTTTTGCATGGGGGTGTCTGCCTAGAATGTAATCAAGTGCATTCAAAAGAACTTAACAAGAGCACAGCTCTCAACACGCAGCCGCTGAATTTCAATGCCCTTGCCTCTCTGCCATCTATTGCCTATCAATAGTGTTCAGGCGCGAGAAAAAAAAGCACCCAAAGCAAGCACCTCCAATTAGAAAGCAAATAGTATGGCTGACAAAATAAGATGGCTTTGTGTCTTTTTCTGGTCGCCATAGCCGTAGTTATTTATTCATCTATCTTTTGATTTATTCAGTCATCCTCGTGCCAAGGGCTCGTTGGCTGCCAGAGATTCGCTGTTGGTTGCTCATCAACCAACGTGTAAAATTAATTTTGAATGCAAAATTTGCAGCTTTCTATGAGGAGACAATATTTCTTGCATTTGATGCGCGTAGCTTTTGTGTGTGTGCTGTTGTTGTGGTTGATTATTTGTGTGTGTTTTGAAGCCAGGTTCCCTATGGCTACGGTGCCTTCTCTTTGGTACCTCTTAGACTTTGTCGGAGTTCTGGAAGGGTGCCCATTGATGTCATGGAAACAGTGGAATTACTAAGAATGATTCATGTCTGTGCAGTTCGCCCGTCCTCCTCCACACCATACAGGAATAGATTGTTAACCCTTGCCGCTTGCCTCACCCTCCATGTTTGTTACAGTTTATGCAGTAGTAGCACAAATAATTTTTTTGTATCAATGTATTATTTTTTTTCTTCTATAACTTCCTTCACCTCAAACACCCTGGCAGCTTTCATGAAAAAAAATTCTGGACTTTTCTTCACCATAATGGTAGACTGAAAATTGAGAACTGAACCTTCTCTTGTTGCAGCGTTTTCAGTCAGTCTATTCAAGGCAGATTGATTGAGGAATGAGAGGAGAAACCCATGGCAATGCATGACACAAAACCATTTGCCTTGGGATAACACTCCCATGTATCCTGCCGCTGAAATGGGGTCGATGTGAGGTCCTTTAAATCCTAACTTGGCACGGAATAACAGTCAAGAGCCCAGCCTCCATAACCCCCAACCTTGACCAGTCCAGGTTTTCTTTTGTCGTTCGTATGCCAAGTTTGCTTCAGGATTCACTTTGGAGTCTGCCAGTTAATTTTGGCCCAGCTTTTGAGAAAAGAAAAATACCCCTCATTCTGTCTTCAAGTCACTTTGTATTTCATTTCAACTCGCTTGTTCCAGCGCCACATAATCTAAATTGTCATTTCTCAAGTCAAATTTATGTAATGTTTACATAATTTCACCAACATTATAAATCCCTTGTTATTTACTCAAATTAGGTATTTCTGTATCAGATATTATTTTCACTATTTTTATTTTGTAAAACCTACATGATAATGGAATTTTAAATTTCTGTATGCACCGCATAAGAGACTGGATCTGTATTACCTTTCAAATCTTTTTCACATCACACAAGCCATACAACACTTGCAGTGCTGTACTGTGTAGCTTCCCACAACCTTTTTGTAATTTTGAAAACTTAAGAGAGAAGGCCAGAGTGCTGCTGGCAGCCACCTGTCAGAATCATGCCCAGGGCCATAGAACGAGAGGCTTTAGGAATATTAAAGGCACGTTTGGCCGTGCATGTATAGAGACTCTCATCAGGCTTTGTACGTATGTGTTCGTGTCTCTCAAACGCGCTTACAACCGCAGAAAGATCCAGACTCTTTCGGTTTGGACCTGCCCGCAAACCCAGATGCTGCCAGCCTGTCACACCTGCTTAGCTCGTCTCTGCCGCGGCTGTCGAGCGAAGGCTTTCAGAGGGCCAGAGAGTGACATAGCTGTAATTTTTTAATCAGGCAGCACTTAAGATGTCTACACCACCCACCCACGTTTGCCGTTTGCTTATTTATTTTTCAACAAGTTTACAGGGAAATCTGAGAATCAATTTTTTTTCCCCAGTGTATTTTTTTTAATGATGGATTTTTGAAGAAATCCCTTTAACTATTTTGTCTACATGTTAATTGTGAAAGTATATACAGTATTTTGCTTCAAAATTTAGCAACAATGGTAGGATTAGAATGCTTTACATTATATTAAAATATTGATATATGTTTGATTGATCAATACAAATTTTTGAAGGTTAAACATATTAATCAAATAAAATCATAGTTGTTAAATAAAATAACTTCAACAGCAGAAATTGAACACTGGATTTATATTTCAGACAGTGATTTCATAGTAGGAGAATCTAATGAAAAAGAAAAGCTAAACAATGTGGAGTCTTGCGCAGAAATGAGTAGCATTGTCGGGGTATTCTTGGTGCGTATCAAGCACCTGGGTGGGGAGGTGGGTGTTGTGTTTTGTGCTCTTTGGCTGTTCAGGTCGATGCTAGCAAGCACCTGCTGATGAGCGCTGTAATTTGCCGCCCCTGGTTTAGTCACCGGGATACGGGATTTTTCCAAGTGGATTGGTAGGCATCGGTTTGGAGGGGCGGTGTGTGTGTGGAGGATCTTGGCCTGTCAAGCTAGTATAGTGTGTCCCAAGGCAATAGGGGCACATACACACACATTCCCTTCCTTCCTCTCCCCAAACTCACAGACCCAGACATGTGTGTTGGTGCAAGCACATGAAATATTTAATAGGATTAAAAAAGAGGGAAGTCCATGCCACTGTTGGAGCTTCTCCATTTTGGTCTTTGTTTTGTCTGTATTAAAGAATATGTGGGAAAATGAAAAACATTATTTGCTGCTTAATTTTATAAGCAGAGTTGTTTTTTGATGTCACTTTGAAATGATCCCTGCCCCTGAGGGCATTCGTAAAGGACTTTGAAAGAGCTGAAGTGGTTCTTTCAGAGTTTAATATCAGTGTTACCACGGGACACCATGGCACAAGATCATTTTCCCACGCTTCTGTGTTCACTTGTTTCAAAAGACAAAAAGAAAAAAATTCAAACTTTTTTTCTTTTCACACTCAAGAAAATACTACAGTAAACAAATTGGTTTCCACTCTAACTGCCGTGGTGGTTAAACAGTAAATAATAGGCATTATGTAACTGCTCCCGATTGTTTTCCCTTGTCCCAGTGACAGGCTTAGAGTGGCTGTTTATAGGCCTTTCACGGTCTAATATATGAGCATCTCTGGGCCTTGTCACTAGCTTGTCCACTAACTCAGCATAGGGCAGATGCCACATCACAAAGATGGGCTAGCACAGAGGACGGACGTCATAAATAAACAACAGAGCCAGCACAGAGAGCTAGAGAGAGTCGGAGCTGAATGTCAGGGGGGGGCAGGGCCATCGCTGGTTCCCTGGCACACGATTACTTCAGAGATCGGGGGGAACAGTTCTTTAAGATTCTCCGGTCCACTTTTGCTATTTCATTAATTTCATATGCTCCTAATTGCATGTCTTTTTAAATGATGTTAATTAAAAGGAATTCAAATTTGGTGTTTTTTCTACACCTATCTTTTTTCCCCCTTATTGAAATTGCAGCTCGTCACAATTGCTGACACGTTACTTTTCATGGATATAGTGTTTTGTGACCTTTTGTAAAGATCAGGCAGAGCATATTTTATATATAAGTAGCTGCGTTTCAGATGATTTCAGAAGATGAGCCATAAATGAGATGAGCCATAAATGCTAAGGCTTTTGTCATTATTTGAATATTTGTCATTTTTGTATTATTTAGTTCTTAAACAAAATAACACATCTACTGCAGTGGAAATTATTTAATACTAGCAAACATATCTTAGTGTCATTTGTTTTCCCATGTTTAATATCTATCTTTACATGAAATATGAACTAAATAGGAATGAGCTTAAGAGCTCATTTGGCTGGTGCCGTCCTCCATGGTAATTTGCTGAAACGGACACACCGCTATTGTGTACTGCACTCTTTTTTCTCCGGTGTTTTAGTTGAGTGTTCATACCTTTTTAGCATTTCTTTTTGCCTACATTTTGTTTTTAATGTGACTACGATTTAGCTGAACGGTTCCGTTTTTCCCCGGGAACAGTCCAGTGAGTCATCCCGAAAATGGCTCCTGTATCTAATAAATACACAGTAGTCTACTTTGGTTTGCACCTGATTTGATAACGAGGAATGTTTTTGTTTTTTTTTTTTTTTTTGTAATTTCTTCAACCTATTTTCACTGTGCCATAATTACAGCCAACCTGTTTTGGTATCATTTACATCACTGCTCGCTCTCTCCTGCTGCCTGGCGCCAGCTTGGCGTTGTGCATGGAGCTGAGCATGTGGGGTTTGTTCTCAGCTCATCCGAGAGGCCATTATGAACGCTACCTTTAACCATGGCCTATACCGTGCCATTTCTGCGTTAATTCAGCTCACTTGATCTTCAGTTGCCAGAAATAGGGGGTCTCCTCCCCTCAACCTTTCAGAGATCAGCACACGTTTGTGATGAGGCAACTGGGGGTAGAGTTCATAAATGTTCTCGAATTAATAGTAAGATGTGTGTGTGTTTGTGCACACTTTTGTGGGCAGTGGTGGTTGTGTGGAAATGCTTAATCCATGTTTTGTTGCCACAATTTATTAGTGTGAAGATCTGGAAGGCCAAACAGGGATAAATAAAGCTCTGGATACTAATGACATGACGGTGATGGCTTTCAGCTGTGTAGTAAATCCTTGGCCACTTTGGAGCTTTGCTGTATATCCATGAAGCAGAAACAATTGTTAGTAGCCAGCTGTGTTGAATAGCCAGTACCTAGTAATCTGGTATTGATAAGATGTTGATATGTTTTGAATTGGTAGGCTAGGCCTATCTGAGAAGTATGAAGAGAAGTATGAAATATACCTTCTACAAATAAACTTCTGGTTGTGTTATCTTTCAGTTGAGGCCCATAGCCTTGTCCTAGTATTATCAAGAACAAAGAGCTTTTCTTAGTGGAGAATGCTACCTTTTCTTTAATAAGAGGCAGTCATCTATGCTCAACTGAGTCCTTCAAAGCCCCAACAAAGCTGGAGAAAGGCTCCTATGAGTCAACCGTTCATATTTAGCTAAGAGTTCCCAGCAAACTGTGCCGCGCTGTCTATAGCTCATCAGTCTCGACAAATTACAGGAAGTCATTTGAAACCTTATGATTTCTGTTATTGTGTAATAGGTGAAAGGTGAAATGGGACAAATAAATTAAAGTACAGGAATGCCACAGTGCTGTTTAAACTTCATTAATAGAGCTAATATTACTGTGAGTTTACAGCATTTTAGCATTGCATAATCCATGTACATAAACTTTGTAAGTCAAGGCTATGCAGTCCATGATTCTTCCCCTGGTCTCCCCCAAGTCTTCCTAACCGGCATCTGTTTCCAAGTGTGCGAGCTTGCGCAACGTCGCAGCTTCTCCAGAAGCGCATTCCTGCTCCGCTCAGTCCAGTGATGGAGATAGTCTTTACTTCCTGACTTCCAGTTGGGTGGATTATCTGGGATTTGGTGTGCTTGTGAGAGGTGGCGGGCAGTGTTTAGGAATACGCCATAGTGAACACAGAAAACATGACACTGAAAGGGAAAAAAAGCTTGCATTCATGCATTTGTTCCCATCCTCACTTGTTTTTCGTCCTTGGAGTGCTTACAGTGAACTTTTCATGGCAGTTTGTTTTCATTGAGATTGAGCAGGGCTCCTTTTTCATGCCAGGTGGAATTTTGCAACTGCCATGGCTGTGTAAGTGTATAAATAGCGCTTGTGATATCAAATTCTCCCAAGTTCCCTTTTTCCCAAACACTGCTGCTCACTTCTTCTTTTTGTTTATTCATTATCTGAAAAGGTTTCCTTATTCAGCAATGTTTTTTAATTGTCCGTTTGTCATTGTGTGTGTGTGTGTGTGTGTGTGTGTGTTTTGCGCAATGCACGGGTGTTTGCAGGTGCACGTGTTTCAAAAAGAGACTGCTCTCAGGTCTGACCTCTACTGAAAAAGCATGTTTAGTGCCTCCCCTGTCTAAATCCTTAAATCCTGAAGTACCCTTACAACTAAATGAAAGCACCAGGGATTTTAGTTTGTGTGTAATTATGCTCCATGCATGCTCCTGGATGTGTGGTGGAACACGAGGTCGAAAAGGTCACAGGGAGTTGCTTGTTATATAAATACAGTTGTATGCCTCCTTGGTACATGATTGAAGAAATAATTATATATACGTGCGTGTGTGTTTGTGGATGCACACGTGTGTGTATGTAAAAAGGTCTTTGGCCTTTTGTTTGGAATTATTTTTCTATTACATGATTAGTTGCAGAGCATTCTATGTGTTGTGCCTCCCTTTGATGGAAAACAAGCGCTGTCATATATAACACTATAAAGGGGAACACAGTCGCAAGTGCACAGATTTTTCAATAAAAGCTGGTTTGATTTGATATTGCCACTGCCTCAAGCAAATGAAATCTGAGAGTATGTGAATTAGATGATGTTTTTGTGTGTGCATGTATTGTGTGCACATGGGAATGGATGTGTGTGTGTGCCAATGCCAATATCCCACAGCTGGCAGTAGTCCGAGCGCAGTCCAGCCACACGGAGGCAGTGAGTTAGTGGACCATGGCCTCCGATATAATTAACAGACAGCATTTCTGAGCTCTTTTTGAGGAGCTATACTCAGAAAGGCATTCTCACTTTCGGCTTCAATAAGATTTCAGCCCCCAATGTTACATGGCTTTTGAATTTTGAGGTGTTATCTAGAAGTGTTTACCATCAGTAAATAATCTGTTTGCATCTTCCCCCCCTTGTCCCCATGGTGATATGTCCTCCTCTGTCAGCACTGTAAATAAAAGTGCTAATAAAAACCCATTTGTTGCAAACTCTCACAAATTGCCAAACAAATGGCACATCTTGTTTGTTTTGTTTTCTCAGACAATTTGCCATACCCACTCATGGTGGATGGCAAATCAGTATTTTTATTCTTGAGTAGACAAATTGAGCCCTCTTAACTAAATAACTAAAACAGGAGAAGAACAAGAATGTAATGTAAGAAAGGCATTTTGAAGCTTGTCCTCATAAATGGTTTGGAATATAGGTACAACGGCAATTGTACATTGAGATAAGGGTGCACTGCAGAGTGCAAGTAGTACGTGTTCTCCACACGGTAGCTTCTCTTTCTCTAGGATCTATTTTTCCTTTTATATTTCCTTCCATACTAACAGTATTTTTGCTACTTGTGTGTGTGTGTGTGTGTGTGTGTCCAAGTGGTTATTCCTGTCATCTAAGACAATATGCATGATGTATTTTATCACCAGCTGCTGATGCCGATATATAATATGTTGCCTGAGTCTGGAGTAAAAAAACATCACTTATGACACTTTTTAACTCATTAACCATCAAAATCACTAACCATTGCATCTTCTTTGCATTCTTCTGTCCAGGTAAATCAGACAGAGCATCCTACTCGTATGGGAGGGAGTCCAACCTGCATGGCTGTCATCAGGTAAGAGCGTTAGGTTGTGGTGAAATGAATTTTGAGAGCACTTGTGTATGGAACCATCTTCTTTATGGTATGGCACATCACATTTTCCTGTGGGTTTGAAAAACGCTGGTTTTCCCTGATATGGATTGTAGTCGTCTTTTTCCGAACACGAGAAGAGAAAAGATTTCCCATCAGATTCACCATTAAGGAAGCTGAAAATGTTGGTAATAGTGGATTGGGCGAGATCCTTCTAATTAATATCATTGCAGAATCAGAAAATATTTCTTATATGACAGATGCCACCATTTTGGTGGAAGTATTAACAGTTTGTTTACCTAGCAGGCTGTATGAGCAACAGGTGTTCATGAATGTGATATGCTAATGTTAGCGCTCGAGTTCAGGCTCTTAGAGGTAGCCCTGCATGTGGGGCTGAGGAAGTGTAAAAGAATCCTCTCTCACCAGACATATGTTGATTATAAACAGCATATGCGGGTGTGTAGATATGTAAGGTATGTAGGGCAGCACAAAGGTCATGCCCATACTATGAAACAATATCACATTGTTTTTGCATCGGCGCTCTGTGTACTTCAAAAAGCATATTTTATGTAATAACGCATTTGCAACTACATTTTTGCAAAGATACAGATGTGCGAGAAATGAAACATATAATATTTGTGAATTGACAACACAACCTTTTATAGTCTTCAGTTTTTCAGCACAAAGTGGTTTGACCATCTTGGAAAAAAAATATTTGCAGTGACATCTTGTTCTGTCCCTGTGGGAAGTTTGCATGTGGAAGCTTTTTTTTTTTATAGATAAAATAAGGCCAATTGGGGTCTTGTCACTTGTGAAAAATGATCAAGCTTTGAAATTAATCTTTTTTGACAGCTGACAAGCCAACAGTATCTGGGAAAAAAAGGCATGTTTAGGTGATTGACACGGAACTGTAATTTCAGAACCGGGAGTGGAGCAGTCCCGCTGTTGGGGGTACCGTGGGGAACTGGGCTTTAGGAGATTGTTTGGGAACGTGCTCCCCAGTGAACCTTTGTTGCTGTTTTTTTTAATCAATACACGTTTGTCAGACTTTCTTCTCATCACACGTTTGTTACTGTAACACAAGGTTGTGTTTATTCTGACTTTAATCTGACACTATGTCCTATTATACTTGATCAGCAGACAATTCTATTCAAGTGAGTTCCCATTGTATCAGACAGACTGTTCCTACTCTGTGGCATTTAATGTGTTTGTGTGTGCAGTCATTTGCAAATGGGTTATTTGGATGTGAACCTGCCGGTACGACCCACACCAGGTTTTCCTGTAGGATTTTTTTTTTCTAGCTGTTCCGGAAGGAATTTGTTTTACTGGGCCAATTGGAAACTTACCAGCACAGGTTATGGTGCTGTAAATCATTTATTTGTCAGCATCAAAATGTGGTTTGGGTGACCAGAACTGCCCCAGTGAAGAGAATAAGACTACTTGGTTGTTTGCATTTACCATCACGTTCATCAAACAATGCCAGAGATCCACTTGATGTTTCCCACAGATTGCACCCTTTTTAAATGGGACAGGACAAAATCACTTTTCTCCCCATGCTGTCTAATGGGAGTGAGAAGTCATCATATTTTTATTTTTACATATTAATTTATAATTATTCAATAATACTGAAAGAAATAAGATATAGTTCTATTATTGATTGATTGATTTGCTTTTGGCTGCAACACAAATATCCTGTTAAAGGATGTATTATATGTTTTGTATGAATACTATTACTGGACCTTTTGACCAGCAAGTTCATTTATCATTTTTAAATACATTTTACCTGGCAAAAACCCCTGTAATTATGGTTATGGAAACCTTGACTCATACCCTCGATCATTAACTCTGGTCCGGTATTGGAGTCTGGAGCAGTTCCCCACACAGGGGTTTCACATGCGTAACATGTCTGTCAGCACCTCAGCTCTGACGTCAGTGCACACAGCCACTCCACACTCACTGCCACAGCATACAGGAAAGCCAAGAGGGATGGAGAGATGCTGCAGGAGTGGTTTAGATGAGAGAGAGAGAGAGAGACCGAGAGAGAGAGACCTCAGGTTCATGAGTGCTCCACCTTAACCCCCCCGCCTGTTGATTCCTCTCCTCTAAAGCTGCTCTCTAACAGTGTGCTCCTGTGACCTGCTGTGTGACCCTTGAGCACTTCCATTTTGACCAGAATCCCACTCACCCCAGGGTGGTTTTGGGGGATTTGTGGAAGCTCTTTTGGGCCACACTTGGGCCTGTATATCCCCGTCTGTGCCGTCCGTGTCGTGCCACGCTCTCTCCCCTGCAAGGCTGCCTCCTCCTCCTCCTTTTCCCCCCTTCTCCTTCACCCTCCTGCTCTCTTGGGTGGGAGGACCCTGTGGCCGAGGCCGGTGGAGGGCCAGCGTTAGAGGCCAGCGTTGGGCTAATCCTGAAAACATCAGCCCTGCCAAAAGTGGGAATTATATCAGTCAGGCTAGAAAGGTGATCTCTGCACGCAGACTCCCAGCAAAGGTCTCCTCTCCTCTCCTCTCCTCTCCTCTCCTCTCCGCCACAGGGATGGCACCACTTGTTTTTGTTTGTTTGTTTGATTATTTGATTTCTTTTTTTTTTTTTTTTTACCTCAAAATGGAGTCACCTCTCCCTCACAGCACTGGCAACAAAACATGTCTGGCATTGTAAATCTCACTGGCGTTTATAGACTCCAGGTCCTCCCTTGGCTCCGCTTTAATCTCCTCCTTCATACGCCGTCTCTAATGTAAATATGTTGTGATGGGAGCTGTAGGTGTGCTGCTGTGTGCTCGCTGCGTCATGTGAGGTATGTGTCTGTGGCCCACTGTGGTGGGGCGCAGGCCTTTGTTTGTGCTGCCCGCTGTGCAGGCCGAGGCTGTGCTCTGGGCCCCTGCTTTAATAGGCCTCCCCTCGATGAGTCTGGATCCTGTTGAAACACTGCTGTCAGTACACTGTGATTTATTGTTCGATTTGCTCTTGAATTGTTTTTGGCCAGAAGCCGAGGCTAGAGACCGACCAACTAAAGTGTAGGTTGTGCAGGAAGGGAAAAAAATGCCATGGAAGGGTGGGTGGGTGGGGGGGGAACGCACGCACACTCACAGAGCGATGAACAGAGAGACGCACACAGACATTAAAGCGTGCCTACATTTCTATTATCTCTCCCAAAAATCTGCTCAGGTCCAGGGCTCAAGCTGAGTTTGCACTTGTAGTTGCAACAGCGAGCGTTTTTTTTGTGCTGAGGGCTCTGTTTCTGGGCCCTGAGAGTGTGAGAGTGGGCTTGGAGCAGAATTTACCTGTGAGGGGGAGAGAACGCAGCTGCTGGAGGGGACAGGCTCGCCAACTGGTGTCTCTCTGTGTGTGTGTGTGTGTGTGTGAGAGAGCGCACAATGTGTAATAGTGTATGAAAGCCTGCATCAGGTGAATAGATCTATACCTGAACAGCTGATGAGCTGTGCTGTCCAGAGGCATCTCCCTTTCGAATGCCGTCTTACAACTATTTAACTCACTGGTTTAATCTTACGTGGGGTTTACTCTTACGTAGGAAAGGAAACCTCCTTTTTTAAAGCACCCTTATGATTTCCTTTGTGGCTGCTTTTGCTCCTTAATATGAACAGCATGCAAAAAACGGCGGTTAAGATGGATAGGTAGTGGGAGCGAGAGAGAAGAGAGCCACTGGCTGTGTGTGTGTGTGTGTGTGTGTGTGTGCGTCTGTGTGTGTGTGCGTGCGTCTGTGTGTGTGTGCGTGCGTCTGTGTGTGTGTGCGTCTGTGTGTGTGTGTGTGTGTGTGTGCGTCTGTGTGTGTGCGTGTGTCTGTGTTGTGTGTGTGTGTCTGTGTGGGTGTATGTGTGTGAGGAGTGTGTGTGTGTGTGGGGGGGTGATCAGCTGTGTGGGGTGAACTGCACACGGTGTCTCAGCTGGGGCCTCTTGTTTAATATACAGCAGGGGAATAATATCGAGGATAAATTGTGTGCGAGGGCCCCACATGAGCTATTGCGGTGTTCGCATTCGTCATGTAGACTATATGTCTTAGCAGTTTAAAAAGCATCTGGAGTTACAAGAGAAGGCACAGGCCTCATACGCACTGTCCTCTCACCTTTTAGAACCTTCCATCCATTAGCGTATTTTTGGAAGCCAAATCTAAAAATAACGATGCTGTTCCAGCCACTGTCTTGGCTTTCCCAAATCTGCGGATGGTGTGGTGAGAGGATTTGGGGTATGTTGTAAGGGACCTG
>NC_063200.1:3721726-3736726 GCF_017589495.1 Alosa alosa | reverse complement strand
TGCTGCACTGTCGTTCTGAGAACACACGCACACACACACACACACACACACGCACACACACACACACACACACACACACACACCCACACCCACTCTCTCTCTCACACACACACACACACACACACACACACACACACGCCTGCACTTATGGACAAACTTATGCACACAGAGCAGGTCAGAGCCCTCCTGTGTGTGTAATGGTTCAGCTCTGGCACTGTGAATGTGAGAAGACGGGCATATCCAGGGCAGTGCAGGCCATCAGCAGGTGTTGGACGCAGGTAAACGCAAATGTTCCTGCGATGCGTTTCATGGCATCCTATAGGGCTGCAGTTTTTTCCCGTGTGACATCAGCTGCTACATCATGTAGGTAGACAGGTGGAATGGAAGCTTGGGCTGCAGCACCCTGAGTTCATGTAAAACAAGGTCCATGCCTCACCGTTACTTTTACTTTTCAAACTGAGCTCTTTGTCTGTGCGACACAGTATACTGTCCAAATACAGTGTATGTTTGATGGTAGTAGTACACACACACACACACACACACACACACACACACGTGTCTCCTGCTCCCTTGCTAGTGTCTGTGTGAGTCAGCTGGAGCCAGCGTACAGGTGCACCATGCAACGCCAGCACTTCCTTATAATTAATGACTCTTTCCTGCCCACACGCACACACACACACACGCACACACGCACGCGCACGCACACACTCGCCCCTCCACTGCTTCACCCTGAACACCCCACCCTCGCGTGACTGGAGAGAATACTCAGATGCCATCAATTTCCTCCTGCCTCCTCCACACCAGACTGAGGAGACGGAGAGGGGGGAGGGGGTACTCTCTCACTGGGCTTTGAGCTGCACAAAAGCCTGACCCTGTCTGTGTGTATGCATGTGTATGCATGTGTGTGTGTGTGTGTGTGTGTGTGTGTGTGTGTGTGGGTATGTAGGTGTCTCTCTGACCGTATGACTTATTGCAGTGTCATCACAAGACCGCCCTGGACTCCCCCAACAGCACACAGGAGGGGGCCGGGCCTGAATAGCCCATAACCTTTGACCTCTGATGGGTAACAGGGAAAGAGGCAGAATTAGCGTGATCTTAAACCGCCGTCTAACATGTTCATCAAAAGCACAGTATTATGCTGTTATCACTTGTAATTATTTGAACACATTTTCCATTGTGTGTATAATATGCTTGTATGACTTTAGAGGCGGTCACGTATACCTACTCTGCTTCACACAAACATGCAGTTACAAGGATTAAGGGAGATTAAGAAAAGATTTTAGGCGCCTGGGAAAGATATGTTCATTTTTCAAAACAACTCCGTCTTTGCTGCTAGACAGCTCTATTCACCCACTTGTCACTTTGCAAAAGAGACATGGACCAAGTTAGCCTATGGTTTTTGGAGTTGCTTTTTAAGCTCTACCCGTTCAGTGACCCCAGGAACAAACCCAGCCAGGCATCAGAGAACGTGACTGCTCTCTCCCTCTGCCTCTCTCTGTCTGACTCTGTCTCTCTCTTCTCCATCCCTCTCCCTGTCTCCAACCCGAGAGGCCCTTTCTGCCAGCGCCTGTGTGCCGTTGGCCAGGCTAATCAGAGCACTGGACTGGACCAGAGCGGACTAGTTTGGGCCCTGGCCTCAAGTCAGAGGGAGGATGCTGGAGAGGGCTGTGTGAGCGCGCTCTGTGGCCATGGGTCCCCTGTGCGCTCCAGTCTCGGGGTCTGGGGGACACAACTCCCACACACACACACACACACACACACACACACACCCTGACTGCCCATCTTCCTGTCCACCGTCTGCCTGGAGTTTCTATCTAGCCAAAAAATAAAAAAATAAACACCCCGGACTTGGAAAATGGTAGTGCATCAAAATTTGTTTTCTTTGTAGATGCATTTTCCTCCATATTTTCTTTGTCTCTCGTTTTTCTTGTTTACATGTTTTTTTTGTTTGTGTGTTTGTATCTTTTGCATTTGTGCCATTATGCTAATGTCTTCTCCTTTCTGCAATCATCATTTGGTGCCCAAGTAGGCATACCCACTGCTATTAATGCCAAGGCTTAATCCTTCATGGGGCGTCTTCTCGCCGATTCAGGTGTTTGTCATTTATCTTTGTTAATATTTCCCCTGGATGCCAGCTGGGCTCCGCCAGTCAGCTCTGAAATTGGGCATCGTGAGCGGCAGCGGCAGCGGCAGCCGTCGCCGCGGCTGCATGAGAATGTCTGGCGGCGCGCAGTTGCCTGGGTGACTCAGGCCTGAGAAAAAGTCTGCTAGACAATGCAGACACTTTTTGTTTTTAGTTTTGCTGACCCCCCTTTGCCCCCACACACACACACACACCACCACCAAAAAAAAACTACCCCCACCCCATCATAGAGAAAGCTGAAAGGGGGGGATGACTTTATTTAAAACAAGGCCCCTTTTGTTTTAGCGCGCAAGAGGCTGGCGATGCCGGGGTCTGTGGCATGGCTGCAGGGTCCTGGAGCAGGGATGTAATTGGCCTATTTAGGGTGTTTTGCATGTGAATGGCGGCCTAGTGAAGCATCACTAAGTCTGTTGTGAGAGGCACAGTGATTGGAATTTAGATTAGGGCAAACACTTTCTTGCACTTTATCAACCACACTAATTAGTTCACTCTCTGGAAGTTAACTTCGAGTATCGATAAAGTTTCAGGGGGCTTCAGCGTCGCTCTCGCGACTCACTCGCAACCCGACCGACCAGTAGAATGTCTGGCATCAACCTGTCACTTTTATTTTGTTTTGCTTATTCTGGTTTTCTTTGTGTTTTTTTTGGGAAAAGTTCTGAAGTAAACAAACATGCCGTTGTAGTTGCTGAATGATTTAATTTGATGATGACAATTTTGTTAGCCATGCAGCCTTTGGTCAGGGGATGTGCTTGCTCTAGGTAAGTGTTCTTGTGTATTAGTTTGAAGAAATTTGACAGAGACACTCATTCAGACATTTAAATGTACAAATTACAACAGATTAGGACCAAGGTATCTAAAATGTTACATAATTGTGGGTATTAGTAATGGAAAAGAACCAGCCAATGAGATAATCCCTCTGTATTTTTTTTAATTGATTGTGATTGTAATATCTAAAACAGTGTAACAACAAGCTTTTACAATATTGTTTTTTTTTTAGTGATGCTGACTTTAGGAATTAAAAGCTGATCTACTTTTTCCTGAACACTGGCCACGCAGGTTCTTAAAATGCAACTAGAAAAGAAAGGATAAGCGCACAATGGGTCTTCTCTTTGATGTTGGCCTTTAATATGTGTTGAATACAAGTAGCCCGTTTTATTATGGACACAAAGAAATGCATTGTATCTTCCCGCTGAATTTGAAAGTTGACTGATTGATGACATGGATTTATCAAGAGTTCATAGCAATGTCTGTTTTGACTTTGCTATGCATTGATCTTTCTGTATTGTGATTTGTAGTCCACACAGTATTATTTGTCCCAATAAATAAAAAAAGAAAATCATTGGACTGCGCATAACAATATTTATTTTTGCATAAGTTTATTATATAATGTTATAAGCACACACACACACACACACACACACACACACACACACACACACACACACACACAGGATCACATATAACCCTATGTTCTGAAATGCACACATACAGTTTTTAAAAATAACAGGGCGCATCATTTGTAGAGAGTTTAATTTTGTGGTAAGTGACCACTATCAAGGTATATGTATGTTCTGTTTTGTTTGTGTTTGGTAGCCGAATCTCATGGGGGGAGAGATGGGAATGGTCAGCCCTGGAACAGTGTCACCCACCAAGCCAGGCTCCCAGTACTACCAGCACTACGGCAGCAACCCTCGCCGGAGACCCATGCACAGCGACAACATGGGTGAGCCTCCTCTTCCTCTCATCTCTTCTTCCTCTCATCTTCCACTATTTCTACCTCCCCACTACACCTCCTCTGCTCTTCTGTGAACCCACCTCTTTTTAAAAACATGCTTTGTTCGCCCATGACACATTGCAGGATACACTCTTCTCAAATAAGGGATTGACCATAGTTTTCAATGACCGTAAACATACAGGGCAGAATTAGAGCAAAACGATCATTCATTTAAAACATACCAGAATAATAAAAAAAAAAGATGAAATGTTGAGAGGATTTGGCCCAAAACATAAAAAAAGAATAATTTGATTGTTGAGACATTTTAATATGAGGGTGAATGTTAAAATCAGATTATGTGTCTCCATGCAGTGTATTTCCCCATTGTGCGTTCAATTGAATTTTTTTGTGTGTGTCTGTGTGTGCGCTCAAAAATAACAACAAAAAATGTGTCAGTGTGAATTGCTGTTGTAAAAAGAATTACAAGAAGTGACAGTGGAATAAACATCAGGCCTTGAAGAAGCAGCCTTGAGGCACAGAAGCCTTCAGGGCAATTCTCACTCACTTTGATTTCTATCAAAGTCTCACCTTCCTTCTCACCATGCACATTCACACATTCCTATGTGGAATTAACTGCGTTAAAAACCTTTAGCAATCCTGCCATGTCTCTTGCTAGCCCAATATGTTGCGATTGATCTAATTTTGGTATTTTAGCTTGCCCTTTCTTGTAGGGAAAGTGTGTGTGTGTGTGTGTGTGTGTGTGTAAAACCATTTCATCTCATCTGCAAGGATTACCATTGAAAACAATCATCTGGAAAGTATTACAGACATTGTCAAAGTGTCATGTTAAAAATATGTTCTGCTCTTCTGATTTTTCCCCAGAGGTCCAGACAAAGAAAGTTCGGAAAGTTCCCCCTGGTTTACCCTCTTCAGTAAGTGATTATTTTGACTTCATTGTACTCATGTTGAGTTTGTATTAGGGTAGTGCCAGTCATACCACGCGTTCTGGTTCTCTACAGAGCTAGACGTTCCTCAGCTCATTGCCAGAATTAAAGAAAAGGAATTAAAACCCTGTGTGCTGCATGGAATTTGATGTTAACTTTCAGCTGAAATTTACTCCTTTCAATTTATTTTTTCTTTTCAACTTTAGTCCTCATGTACACCATATCATGTAAATCTCAAAACAGGTCATACACTCAACATTAATAACATAATACAGTCACAGAATGATTCATAAAAAATGAAATGTGCAAATCTTTATAACTTGTGTTATGATTGTTGAATCATTAAAATCCCTAAATTCGTGGAGGGGTTATAAAAAAGATTTTTGTTGTTGTTGCTGCCTTAGTGATGCATGTCCACTTACTCAGTGATCCACCGTACAGCCATCCCTACTAAGGAGCTCAAAGAGATCGCTTAATTTGAGTATAAGGTATATGTTTTGAGGCCCTTTGGCTGTGTATGTAATCTTTCATTTGAAGTTAACAACGCTGGGATAAATGACTTGTCCTGGTGGTCTTTATGTCCAACCCCGGACTCTGCGTGTGACTGTCTGGTACATTATTTGTGCATTTATGTGTGCCTTCACAGTATGAGTGGTCAGATAAAAGGGATAAAAGGGGGGGAGTATCCGAGAAACAAGGTGGATCTTTAATTCCTTCTTTGTGCTTACCATGATCATTTCAGAATTGAAGTTAAAAAAAAAAAAGATTTCTTGATTTTTACTCTGAGTTGCTTTAGAGTGGCTCTGGCTGTCTTTCCCTGGCTGTGTATGTGAGCACAGGTGTTTTGACTTTTTGGGGGTTTACGTTTTATTTATAGTATGGTTACATCATGGACCATGGCTCTTCCGTTGTTTCTCTCAATGCTGCTTTTGCGTCATGGTAACATTGCGTGTTTTCTGTGACACATTGGTTCATTCATATCAATTTTATTTCACAACGTTGGAGACAACTCTATCTCTTGGCTTACTAACAGACTGACACAGACGGACTAATATTGAATACATTGATATGTTATTTATTAATCATATTAACATGCATTCATGCAACTGTTTGTTATGGTTCTACATGAATTCTTTATTGGTTCAGTAGATTAAATCTTGATGGTACCTCCACCAGTTAAGGATATTTCCCTACTGCTTCTCAGAGTCTGATAAGAATATTTGGACAGAATATCACAAGTTGGATATTTTTGGCAAAATAGTGCTCTATCCTGCCCTCCTTGTGACATCAGGTTGGGATATCCATAGCTTATGTTCGTCAGCGTCTCAAAGTGTAGCCAGAGCAGTGGATAGCCTCACAGAAAAGCGCTGTGAGACCAGTCCATGCAGCTCAAGCCCGCTTACTTACATAGAGGCATCTGCCAGGAAATCTGGAATTACCGTTTAAAACGAGGAGCTTACAATTGTGCTTTGATCGGCCAGGTAGATAATTATTGACTGTGGTTGAAAGAAAACAAAAAAAACTTGATGTTTTTGTCGACCTAGCCTGGCATTTCAACTTTTACTCTCCAAAAAAGAGAAAAGAAAAAGATGTTTTCATTGCCCAACAAAGCATATTATTGTAAGGCAAAATGTTTTGGAAGTTAATTTACTTAAACTACAATTAGGTTGTCACATGAGAGAAACCTTGGAATGATGTGGTAATCAAAAGGAAATTAGTTCACATTAGGCAGCGTGCAGTTCAGTTTGTCCTTTGAATGCTTTTATGATTGTGTGTTTGTGTGCGTGTGTTTAAAACTTGTTTATTTATGTATGGAGTTTATAGGGCTGTGTTCTTTCTGCTAATCGCCTTGCTAGGGCCTAAGAATGCAGCGAGCGCGGAGCTCTTAGTTTGATGAGAGCGATAAAGAACGAGATGAGTGGCTCTCACTGCTCTCCTCCAGCTTTGCTCTCTCACCTCCAGGCTGTATGGCCATCACTGTTGGCCTGCGCTGAGCAGCCACAGAGCTAGCTACAGAGGCCATGCAATACTGCCTATTCTTTTTTTTATATATCTTTCTCTTCATCAGCCTCTTTCCCTCACTCTGTCTCTCTCACTCTTTAATATCATCTCTACAATTGCATATTTGATGGCATGCATTGTATGCCTAAATACATTTTGGTAATGTCTGAAATGCATCCGCATAGGCCCCTATTAGTGGCTAGTTAGTCTCTCCAAAGCGTCTAGGTAAAAGTTGATTTTGGAGTTGATCTATTGTTCCGAATTAAAAAACAAAGCCCCCCGAGGTGAGTGATGGATGCAGCGCTGTGTGATGAGTGATGGATGGGTTGGCGAGATGTGGGAATTAGAAGATGGAGTTTTTCCTAAAAACGGCAGACCTCCATCTCAGTCAGGGCCGCGGCCTCACACTCCTCACGCTTCAGCTCCCTGAGCTCCCGTGAGTTCATATCTGATTTTGTTTAAAGTAGACCGCGTTAATTAAATTAAGTTGGGTCTAGTGAAGGGCTCAATAGGGATGATCTCCAGTGAGCTCTTTCTCCTGTTTCCTGAGCTTTTCTGCCCCCTACAGGTTTTCAGGAGAGCTGCAAATGCTCTCAGTGCTGCGCCGGCTTTTTTCTGAAGCTCTCTGTTGATTTCCCTCTCTCCCTCCCGCCATGTTTGTGTAAACAGTGTGAGAATGCCTCTGATGCGTACAACCAAATCCATATATTTTTTCAATTTATAAATTGGCCTTACACACTTCTGTTGTGCATAAATAATTTTACAAAGTGAATTTTAAAGTTTGTTAATGAGGCATTTTTTTCATTTAATGCAGTTCTCAAGAGTGCAATAACCCTATAAAGGCATTGTCTTTGTTTACTGTAGAGAATTGGTTGTGTTAATTATTATGATAATTATTCTATTAACTTTGTCTTTTTAATTTTTAAAGATTTACCCCACAAAAATGGCATTAAACAATATTTGAATTTCCATGTTTTTCCAGTGGTGTTTATCTTTTAGTCTGGTTAAACACTAAATTGCTGCCTTTTTTTAATGACACAGACAAATTGGTGAGTTTATGCATTTTAATAAAGCCTGGACAGCACAGGTTTATGTGGCTAAGATACTTTACTGGCGTTTAACTGTGCTCTTGTGGTTTCCACAACGGTGTTAGCATATGTCGCACAATGACATTTTCAGACAAAAGCGCCTTGAGCCGTGGCTGCCTAGCATCCTCTACCCTCTCTCTCAGCCTGCTCCCCAGACATCCAGTAAACTTAATTGTTTGTGGGTCCAGCTGGCCTTCTAGACTCTTCCATGACTGGGCTGAGACATGCAAAAAGACTGGAGGGGGACGCTGGAAAAACAACCAGGAATGAGACGGGGGGGAAACACACGGCTAGCAGACGTTAACCTGCTGAAACAGCCGAGGTACCAGCCACCGAGTGCACCTGGGTGGAGGTGGGGGCGGGGCGGGGAGGGGCGGAGGAGGACGGATGATAAAGTGAGAGAGACGAGCGTTAAAGGTGCGTTTCCAGGGTGACAGGATGATTGACAGGGAGGGTGGAGGTGAAGTTCTTGGCCACAGCCCAGAAACTGTGCAAAAAAAAAAAGAAAAGAAAGGAAGACGGGTAAGGAAATGTCTCGGTGCCAGCTGTCGGCATTTGCTGCAGGAACCTGGAGAATGGTGCCCATTAAAGCGGGGGTGGGGCCCCCCCCGGCCCCCCAGGCCCCCATACTGTACGTCTCCCGTGGCCCCCCAGGGGCGAAAGGCTCTGGTTGTGAGTCACACAGCCTGCCGCTGAAAGCCTTCACCAGAAGGCAGCTCTCAACAGGCCTGCAGTCTCCCTCTCTGCTCTCTCCGCCGCACATTTCCCCCTCAAAATCCAGACGCAGACCGAGGAGGTCACATGCTCTCCAAGCCTCTCCTTCCTCCTCTTTCTCTCGCTCTCTTCTCCTCTTTTTTTTTTTTTTCCCTAAAAGACTCATTTCCTCCAAACCCCCGCTGGATTCATAGCACGTTTCACCTTCGTGTTATAATGCAAGAAAGTGCACGGTCATTCATGTCGAGATCTCGAGAGCCCTGTTTTAAAAGAGGAGCCTTTTTGTATTTGTCAGGGATATTAACACTGATTTTAGTGCACACAGTACATAACGCCCGGGGCAGAGAAGGTGAATCCTGCCGGGCTTCCCTCAAATCGATTTACCTGTCGGCTTGACTGTTCCGTTTGTTTATTTGACGGAGAGAAAAGAGAGAGGAGGCAGAGTCTCAGAGCGTACTGGAGCAGAATGGAGCACGAGATGACCTCATGATTTTTTTAAAGAAACGGCAGAGGAACAGCTGTGTGGGTTTGGCTGTATCCCTTTGGATATTGCTGCGCTGTTTGAGAATAATATTAAGGCCTCACAAATGGCCTGTGTGTAAAATAAATGCTAAGCCCTTATTTATTGCCTTTTAGGCTCAGCCAAAAAAAGACAAGCAGAAGGAGGCGGTATGTCTGTGTGTCATTCGATTATTTGATTATCTGCAGATTATTTAAATTTTTTGCAAGCTGTAAGAGAGAGGAAATATCCACAGACACAGTTGGTGAGCAAATGTTTTCTGTTTTTACCATTGACACCAGCTTTTTTTGAGGAGCTGGACACTGCAAGAAGGCGGTCATCTGGGGTTATTTTCTAGCAAAGCTTCTTTTTTCTGGTCGCCGCATATGATGAGGCACCCTCAGCACCGCCATCCTCAGCAGCACCTCAGCACCTGCTCCGAAAGCTGACCAACAAGCTCACAAGACCGTCCTGTCAGTACGCAGGGTTAAATGCCTTTTATTGTGTTTTTGTTTGTACTATTTAGCTTTTTTTGTCTTTAGTTTCCGTTTATTTATTTATTTTTCCTTTGTTGTTTTACTCGACCCGTGGTTTCAATACCGTTTTTTTAAAGCGGCCATTTTGAGCAGCCGTGTACCAATGGCAAGTGCGAGGTTCTACTTGAGTGAAGGCGATGCTTTGTTTATTTACTTGAGAGAAGGCCACGCTTTGTTTCTTAAAGGAACTTTTGTGTCGGATTGTTTGGCTGAGCGGCATATCCGTCGCTCGCTTGGCTTGGAAGGCCAGAGAAGTACCGCCGTGGCATTGAACAACAACTGGTGTTGCCAGAGAAACACTACCCTTTAGCAAGCGCTATTCAGACATACATGTCTGTCCTTGCTCTTACTGACAGTCGAAGAAAAATAATTTATATATTTATATGTCTTGTAGACTATTGACAAAATGTATAAAATAATCAATGTCTTTATTTCCATATTAAAATAGATTCAATGGTCGCAGAAAATATAAATTTATATATATTTTTTTCTAAATCTATCTGCATGTAGTTAATTACACATTTCAGAAATATACTAATAAAAAAAATTGTTGCTTCTACATTTTCATTTTTTCACTTTTGTGTCATGTTTTGGCTGGTAGGTCTGTGATTTAGCGTTTAAGGCATTCTGTGTAAAGCATTGATCGGGATGTTATTCCATGTCTGTTTTCAGTTTTTAAATGTAGTATACTGGAAACCTTTCCTCTTGAACTTAAATGACATACGTTGACCTATTAAAGAATTATATTGTTAATTCATTGTTTTGAGAAAATTTATTGAAAAATACAGAAAGAGAAAGTTTAAATAATAAGAGTAGGTATTGTTGTATAAATACTTAAAATGCTTTGAAGGCTGTAAAATCCATTACAGAAGACATTTGAAACATTATTTAATCCCATCATTATCCCAGCTTGGGTCTAAATGTATGTGTGTGTGTGTGTGTGCGTGTGTGTGTGTGTGTGTGTGTGTGTGTGTGTGTGTGTTAATGCGTGTGTGCGTGTGCGTGTGCGTGTGCGTGTGCGTGTGCGTGTCGTGTGCGTTGTGCGTGTCGTGTCGTGTGTGTGCGTGTGCGTGTGCGTGTGCGTGTGCGTGTGCGTGTGCGTGTGCGTGTGCGTGTGCGTGTGCGTGTGCGTGTGCGTGTGCGTGTGCGTGTGCGTGTGCGTGTGCGTGTGCGTGTGCGTGTGCGTGTGCGTGTGCGTGTGCGTGTGCGTGTGCGTGTGCGTGTGCGTGTGCGTGTGCGTGTGCGTGTGCGTGTGCGTGTGCGTGTGCGTGTGCGTGTGCGTGTGCGTGTGCGTGTGCGTGTGCGTGTGCGTGTGCGTGTGCGTGTGCGTGTGCGTGTGCGTGTGCGTGTGCGTGTGCGTGTGCGTGTGCGTGTGCGTGTGCGTGTGCGTGTGCGTGTGCGTGTGCGTGTGCGTGTGCGTGTGCGTGTGCGCGTGTGCGTGTGCGTGTGCGTGTGCGTGTGCGTGTGCGTGTGCGTGTGCGTGTGCGTGTGCGTGTGCGTGTGCGTGTGCGTGTGTGTGTGCGTGTGCGTGTGCGTGTGCGTGTGCGTGTGCGTGTGCGTGTGCGTGTGCGTGTGCGTGTGCGTGTGCGTGTGCGTGTGCGTGTGCGTGTGCGTGTGCGTGTGCGTGTGCGTGTGCGTGTGCGTAATAAGAGTAGGTATTGTTGTATAAATACTTAAAATGCTTTGAAGGCTGTAAAATCCATTACAGAAGACATTTGAAACATTATTTAATCCGTATGCGTATCCCAGCTTGGGTCTAAATGTGTGTGTGTGTGTGTGTGTGTGTGTGTGTGTGTGCGCGCGCGTTTGCGCATGGGTGTGTATGGACACCATTGTGATGCACAGAAAGGAAATTGAGGCGATTTCCTCTGAGAGCGACTGGTCAGTAAGGGTCTGGATGGTTAAAGAGACCTCAGTCATAACCAGACATGCAGACATTCTCATGTTATCGCAGATTTAGCTCTTATTGAACCAACTACAGTACTTGAAGCATATTGGTCAAATTTCACTTTGTACACTAACCGTGATGGCACTGATAAACTATAGCTTCAGGTCTTTAAGAAAAGGCGTAACAATAACTAAATGTAGGAATGTTTTTACATTTGTATGTTTTCATTATGATGAAATTAAGGGAATTTTTATCCTACATATAAACTGATAGATGTCAAATATATGACCTCTAAATTGGATTTGAGCGATACACTGAAATAGTTGAAGAAAAATTAGGGAAGCTGATCAGTCATGCTTTGAAACATGCCGAATTGGGTTTATGAAATGATGCATGTGAAATTGAAATTGTTGACATTGAGAAAACCTCATTCTGTCCCGGAAAAACCCCAAACCCAAAGCAGCTAATCCAGGGAACCCTGGACAGATAGCAGGGAGGGAAGTCGGACACGTCGTTCTGATTTGTGACCCTCCTATTTGAAGGCTGTTTGGAGCTGAAAGCGCCCTGGCATGCCGTGCTTGAGAACGTAGCCCCAGGTGTGTGAGTGGCCAGTGGGCCTCCCAGTGTCCATCAGCAGTGCACACAGCATCTGGCGCCGAGAACGGCAACAACATCGCAAGCCGCCCACTCCGCCGCGCGTTAGCGGTGCAGTGTGTTACTGCACACGTTTGTGTATACGTGTGCGCTGACTGCAGTGTGTTACTGCACACGTTTGTGTATACGTGTGCGCTGACTGCAGTGTGTTACTGCACACGTTTGTGTATACGTGTGCGCTGACTGCAGCTTGCTTGGGTATTCAAGCTTTTCCGCTTGAGTGACACTGCCTCTACATGTGCTTATATGCGTTTTTTATGTGGGTGTATTCTTCTGTTTTGGTTCAGATTATCCTTTGAGTTCACAGACAATCTAAAGATCAGGAGTGAGGTGTGTGTTGGCAGAACGCGCCGGAGAGATGGGCGGGCGGGCGGGCAGAAGCGGTGATGCCAGGGCTGTGTGGCCCTCTGCATGTTTAGTGCGGCGCTGCCTGGGGAGTCCATGTTCGCCCGCACGCTCCTCTTTAGCTCCACAACATCCCTTTTTTTAGGTCCGTCCACTCTGGCAACCATTTTTAGCACTCTCGCTCCTTCCAGCATTTTAAGCTCTTTATTTCTCTCGTTAACCTTCCTTCACTCATTTTTTTCTGTTTTAAATTTGCGTGTGTTGCTTAAGATACTTTAGGCGGTTTGAGAAAATGCAATAAATTCTGTCCATCAGCGTTGTTCATGTGGAACTGTGTTATTTGTGTGTGAATGCACTCGGTATGTTTTTGTTTGGGGGTGGCTGCTCACTGGCCTAGAGTGGTGTGTGTGTGTGTGTGTGTGTGTGTGTGTGTGTAAGGGTCGTCTCCTTGGTGCCAGTTGAAGGTGGCTGTGTCCGCCAAGCGCCCGCCTCTGTTGGCAAGCAGCAGTGTGGCAGACGTCAGCGAGTGAGCAGGGTTGTGTGCGGCGCTGTATTCATTCCCCCCACGTAGAGGACATGGAAGCGAGATGGTTCCAGAGGCTCTGATTTACTGGGGGTATAAAAGCGGACAGCACTAAGGCTGGCACCGGGCAAAGCCAGGGGAGATGGAAACCAGCAAGACAAAATGAGAGAGAGAGAGCGAGAGATTGGGTGGGAGGAGGAGGGATGAACTGTAGGCTCTTTGGATTGGGAGAAGGTCTTAGGCGTTGTATGTACCAAATTGCCAGGATGCATATTTGTGTGACCACTAGGACTCTACATGTATGCACAGGCCAATCAAAGGAGGGAGTGGAGGAAAACACAAGACGGAAGGGAAGTGAGGAGAGAGAGATCCACGTAGAGGGAACATTTGACGTGAATTTACTCTGACACTGTTACCACCCAGGTAGTCCTCTGTCTATGCTCAAGTGTGTGTGTGTGTGTGTGTGTCGCGTCGGTCGCTTCAGCTCATGTGCATACATACACTGTGTGTGTGTGCGTGTGTGTAACTGAGAGGAAGGGAGGGCGAGAGTAGGGGGACCGCAGTGCAGAAGGGCAGGGCTTCTTTTATCCACTAAGTGACCCCTCTATTCAGGCCCAACAATCCCCCTCCCCATGAGCGGCCCGGCGCCCATTCACACACACGCAGCCACGGGCAGGTAGCTCAGCTCAGCGCCGCACGCCACTCTGCCCGGCCACCGGCTCCAACGCACGCACACACACACACACACACACACACACACACACACACACACACCAACGCACACACAAAGCCCCGGCGCGCTCCACCTGAAATCAATCTGATGGGGGAGCACTCCTCTCTCCTCTCTGCTCTCTCCTCTCTCCTCTCTGCTCTCTCGCTCCTCTCTCTGCTCCTCTCTCCTCTCCGCTGCTCTGTGCTTCTCCAGCTCTCAGCTGCTCTGCGCTGCGCCTTTGTTGTCTGAAGCGGCCTCAGTTGATGTTTCCACACACACACCCCTCCCTCTCTCTCTCTCTTGCTTTCATCATCTTTTCTACTCCTTCCTCCTTCCACTTTTACCGGGCTTGTCTTCCTGTCATTTCTGTCGTTCAACGTCTAGGAACAGTTCTCTCTCAGCCCTTGTGTTCTCTCTGCGCTGTGTAATTCAGAGCAAATTGCCCATCAATGTTTGGAGCCATATAAGAACTCTTCCTATATGTGCCCCCATGCAACAGGTTGGCTAAAGTAAAGATTTCCAACTTTGCACAAGTTTGCCTCTTTTCCCCTCCTTTTATTTCCAAATGTTCTGTTTGTGCAGAAATCACAGAATCACCATAAGGGCTGCTTTGCATTTTTAATTTAGTAACTAACATATGAATACATTTGCATATTAATTAGTTGCAGATTAAATCATGCATACATAATTGCCTCCTTACTGTGTTTAATGTTTGTCAGAATCTGCAGCCTCCGCTGATGAATGCCATTTCAAGATTACAATTGGACATCCTTTCGGACATATTTGAGCTGAGAGCGAGCAGTTTGAAATACCAAACATTTGCTGAAATTATTGAATACTCTCAAAAGAGGGGAACGGTGTAGGCAGAGGCAGTGTGTGTGTGTGTGTGTGTGTGTGTGTGTGTGTGTGTTTCTGCCTGCCGTTGTGCTGGTCTAAATTACTCCCTATTCACAGACATTAATGCTACTCCTAATTACACTGCCGCTGCTAATTAACACTTCCAGTGCTGGACGGATTTGCTGTGCACCAAGCACAATTGAATTAAGGTTGGTATAAAATTCAAATTGGTTCATTAAAATAAACGGAGACTCATCGGTGGAATTCCCCTTGTTTTGTTTTTAGTCTCGCAAAGCATTTGTGTGATCCTATGATTACACAGCATACAGTGAAATAAAGCTGAAGGTTAACACAATAGCATGAGCTTTTATGAAATGCTTTTTTAAAGTGTGTCCATTTGTG
>NC_063200.1:3701726-3714226 GCF_017589495.1 Alosa alosa | reverse complement strand
GACCATTGTGAGGCCCTGGGTAGCTGCATTGTGAGGCCCTGGGTAGCTGCATTGTGCGGCTCTTGATTCGGTGCCAAGCATCTTACTGAGCTTGTTTACGCTCACCATTCGGCGGTTAAAAAACAGCTAGGACGACATCGCTCGCATCCGCACCAAAGCATGCCAAGTTGCAGCACATTTATCGTCTGGTTAAAACATTTTTGTCTGATGTTTCTTTGCATGAGCGGGATGCTATACAGTATGTTGTCTGCGTGTGTGCGTTTGCGCTAGGAGCTCAGGCCGGGGGCTGTCCGACTACAGGGAATGATCGCAGGGGTAACTGGAGCAGGCTTGAGGCTTGGGCCTGGGTTATGCGGGAGCTGGGAGCTGGAGGAACAGCCTCTGCTTAATGAATGAACAAAAGAGAGGGGCCCAGCAAAAACAAAAGGCCTGCACACAAGCCCCCTTCAGCCAGCGCGGCCCACTCCACATTCTTATGCAAAGAGGACGTTTGAATATTCCTCAAGTTTTAATTAGCTTGCTGACTCGGGTTGCAGACAGAAATGGCAAGTCCTCACAACTGAAACTGACATTTAGAAAAGCGCATACATAGAAAATTAAAATTAGGGTTGATAAATTTGTATACTAAAAAGATGCAATTTTAAAGTATGTGAAAAATGTTGAATAGAATCATATATTTTCATCTATGGTTAGATTTTTTTTCAGTTTTAATTGATTCTTTTTTTGTTAATAGTCATTTGCAAACTAGAAAATCTGATTGTCTAGAAAATACATAATATTTGATTATGTGTTGATGAAGATTGTAGCCATTTAATGTTTGTAAAATTTAATTATTGACATTTGTCATTTCTGATATAGATCTATTAATCTGATTCAGTTCATCTGATTTTCAAGAAAAAAATGTTAGTGATGCTAATTAAATAATAATAATAATAATAATAATAATAATAATAATTACATAGAAGTTACATAGAAGGAGAAATTTTGCATAATTTTACCTAATGTCTTTCTTGATTCTTTTTCAACTCAAAGTTCAAGATGCCAAATCAATTCAGGATTATTCTCAAATGTTTCCACACATCCGGTCCATGCTAGTTAACACTTGGCTCCACAGTGTAGTTGTAGTTATTGACCCCCAAGAAAATGCATTGTTGCATTTCATGATTTTACGTTTTTTTTTTTTTTTTAAAGGTCAGTTGACAGAGGTAGACTTCATTGTCTCTCTCTCTTTCTCTCTCTCTAATGTAGAAGATCTCAACCCATCTCATATTATTTCTATTCTTGTACTTTACATTTTATCTGAACATACAGAACCAAAATGATGAAGGCTCCTGAGGTCCTATACATATGTACATTATTGAGAGAGTGAACAACGGTAAAAATTATATGAAAGAAAATAATTACATATGCAAAATTTTGCTGGTACTCCAATACATCTGAATCACAATACATAATTAAAGCACATTCAAAAAAAGGACATCTGAAATACAAAAATAACAAAAAACAGTCGCTCTAACACTGTAAATGATGAAAGCCTGAATAAAACCCTTTTACTGGATGAGACAGTATTTTCACTTTTGCGTGGTGTGCAAATGCTGCGGTGTTGTTTGTAGTGCGGCGCCTCATGTAAACAGCACACTACCGTCCGTTTGAGGTGCCGTATCACTGTGTGTTGCATCAGTCGCCCTCTGTTTTTTTCGCTGTAGTGTGGAGTGTGTGGTTTTTTTGCTCTTGTGCCAAATCACGGCTCTCACCAAGGCTAGAAGACTGCTCCCATTGATCTCATACAGACATTCTCTCTCTCTCTCTCTCTCTCACACACACACACACACACACACACACACACACACAAGTAGTAACACACAGAGGCCTGATAGAGAAGCGGCACTCCTGTGTTGTTGCCCCCCTGAACATTCCCAGAATGTCTGGAAAAACGGGTGATCCTCGGGCAACTGAGCCTGTGCCAGTTCAACCCGTCTGAGTCAGGTGGGATCTCGACTGGGCAACTGGCATCTGTATGGAGCCTCTGTCCTACGAGGGATGAGTGTTTCCAGTCGTGAAGGCACGTTACACTCACTCACACTTTGCTTTCTTTGTCTGTGGTTGTTTATAATACCTATGGTGACTCATTGATTTTTGCATCGGCTTCACACGCAAAGCACTCCCTCCCCCCCCCCCCCCCAAACACACACACACACCCACACACACACACACACACACACACACACACACTTCTCCTTTAGGAGTGTGTGACCCAGGCCTCCATGTCTTGTTTAAGTGGATGAGATACACTTGTCCCCATTGAAATGCTTGTCCCTCATTATGAAACAAAATGGAAGCCTTTGTCAGCGGGGACTAAATCCCAGTGAAATAGGTCACAGCCCAGCAGCCCCTTCCTCAATCCTACAGACATATGCTAAATATGGAGTGGGGGGGACTAGAGTGGATGTCCCTAGAGAAAAAAAAAGTTATGTGCTAAGTCTGTAATGCGGTTATATCACACCCGCGTATTGTGTTCGCTAAAATGACCCTATCATTCGAAAAAGGCAGTTCATCTTCCGAAGCGGGTAGATTTTAGAAAATGTGGTTGATTCAACACAGAGGCTATTGATACTGTGCTATCAATCTAAACATACAGCCATAGTATTATAGTGATGTAATGCACTCTTGAGTACGATTGATTCTCTCTCACTCTATTTTTTCCCTATTCACCCTGCCCTGATTGCCATACTTCAACTATCCTTCTGCAAAGGCCCCCATTCAAAAGCAGAGCAGTTTCATCCAGATAGATTCGGCTCTAATCCGCTCATCATGTGTGTGACATAATGTCTGCCATGACCAGCCCTATGTCAGTGTGTGTGTGTGTGTGTGTGTGTGTGTGTATATAGAGTGACCGTTGATGAGGCCCTAAGTTGACCGCATCAGGCATGCCTTTCAGTGGCATCTCTGAAGATCCGTTGTGTGCTGTCACCGCGGCTGGCAGGAGACGGGCACGCGGGCAGCCCGATGGTGGCCGCTCTGTAGATGGAGCCTCTTGGTGCCCGATGGTGGCCGCTCTGTAGATGTAGCCTCTTGGTGCCCGATGGTGGCCGCTCTGTAGATGGAGCCTCTTGGTAAAGTGCCCGCCACTCACAGCGCCTGGCTCACAGGCTGTGAATAGAAATGGGTCAGCTTCTGTAGAGCTTCTGTCTGCTTCTCAGGAACACGCACGCACACGCACACACACACGCACACCCACATGCACACGCACACGCACACACACACACACAATGCAGGGCCTCAAAGCCATCAAGGCCTTCTTCCTGAAAAAATAAATACTCACATTTTAGTCATAGTTTAATCAGCGTACTTGGTTATGATCAGAAGATCTTTATGGAGTGTGTGTTTCACACTAACATATACAGCCATCTCAGACCCAGAGCATAGCAGGTCTACCAGTGGATAGGATGCAGGAAAAGTATCTGAAGAAAGGCCAGGAATAGCCTTAGAAAGGGGGGGGGGGGGAGGTTGAAAGCCTAAAATGCTGAAGTAATCAAGTCTTTGATCTTTGCGGTTTTATTATTACAATCTGCACCAAATAATGTGAGCCTGATTGTGTAGTCTGAAGTGGAGTTTCATCCATATGTTCATGGTTAAAGCCCTACGCCAGATGCAGTCAGGAGGCAGCTCCACTCTTACTCAGGAGGCAGCATCTTAATACCAATTAACTTCAGACAGAGCCGTGTAGAAGGAGTGGCCTGTTTGTGTTGCTTCTGAGGTGCTGATGTGTGTGTGTGTGATTAGAATTCCTTCTTCCTCTAAAACCTTCATATTGCTCTCTCCCCACATTGAGCTAATCGTGTGTGTCTGAAGAGGCTCAACCATTCCAGGCTGCTGGTTGTAATATTTGGGTTCAATGTTTCTCCATGTTTTCAGGAAGACTTAAGTGTCCTCAGAGCATGTGCATCAGTTTGTTTTGTTCAGAGCATGTGCATCAGTTTGTTTTGTTCAGAGCATGTGCATCAGTTTGTTTTTGCTGTGTGTGGGTTTGAACGCAGTGCTGGCTGGGTGATTGGGTGATACGGCTGGTTTGCAGACATTGGACTACACACAGACACACACATACACACACACACACACACACACACACACACACACACACACTCTCTTTCTCTCACACACACACACTCACACACACACACAAGCATGCACTTGTTCTCTGTGGCGTAGCTGCAAGTGTGATTAGTAAAAATGCTGCGGCAGTTTTGTCAGGCTTCCCAAAACAAGGGAGGCAGCGGCAGCGGCAGCAACATGGCCGCGTGCAGCAGTGGCACAAGGCGCTGTTCCCTCCACAGCCGCCCGTCCGCCCGCCTGCCCGTCCGCCCGCCTGCCCGTCCGCCTGCCTGCCCGTCCGCCCGCTAGAGGGAGAGGCCCAGCCGGCCGGCCCAGCCCAGCCCACAGATGCTGCGTGCTGCCACACATGCCAGGTGGCAGCAGGGCGAGCGGAAGAGAGGGGAGGGGGAGGCCGAGGAGGGAAGTGGCTGGAGGAGTACTACACCATTTACACCATCTTTCTCTCATGTACAATGGCTGATGGGATTTTTTTTTCTCCATCATATATCGCCTGTATCTCTGCATGTGGCAGAGGTCTGCTGTGTGTGTGTGTGTGTGTGTGTGGAGCTGATTGTACTCTGCGGTGTGCATGAGAAAACAGCTCGCTGAAACTTTGAGATTGCTCTTAATTACTCCCATCAATTGATTATTTATGGTGGCAATTAATCGACTGTCAGTGAGCCAATTGGCTAGTCCCCAACTTAGGAAAACTACTGAGCAGGTTCCTTGTATTCCAAATCACCTCCCCCTCTTCTGTCTTTCACTCCTTGTCTCTCTCTCTCTCTCTCTCTCTCTCTCTCTCTCTCTCTCTGTATTTTTTCTTCATGTTTGAATAGCCGCATTCGCCATCAGCCTCTTATCTCTCCATAATCATTTGAGAAAGGGACAGAATCAGGCTCTTTTATCACGGCTTGGCTACGAGCCTACTGCTGTGAAGACGCTACCGCTCTTGCAGGCGGCCATCTTTGTTCGCTCCCTCTCTCTTCCCCAAGGTTAAATCTGTGCGGGCGTGCGGGGAGTCCTGCTTAAAGCATTCCAGATTTCCCCCCTATCTCTGGGAGTAATCCTTATAAATTGATTTGGCACGTGGAGCGGCGCGTCATCCGCTGGGCTGTGCTGGGGTGTTTGCTCAGAGCTACTGGGTGAGGCCCCCGCTCTCTCTCTCTCTCTCTCTCTCTCTCGCTCTCTCTCTCCCTCTCTCTTTGGTGGCGGGTACACTAGCTGCCACATCGCCTCCTCCACCACCACCAGAGATGGGCTCCACAGCAGCCACACCCAGGAGCCTGTGAGCGTGTCCTGACTTGTCTCCAGGACCCCTGCCTTGCTCATGGGAACGGAATAGACCCTTTCAAGAGAGTTCCATTATCAGCATCTTAGTTGGCCCCACAAGGCTTCCGTTTTAACATTCCATATGTTATCTTAATGCAGAGGAAGTAGATTGGGAACCAAATAGAACGTTCAAGCATTGTTTTTGTTTTTATTGTTGAAAGGGTCTATAGAGAGGGCACCTTGTCTCTGTTGTCTGCAGGATCTCTGTTCTTTGCACACTGAAACCCTGGTGCGCTCTGTGGTGTCCAATGGACCTCAAAGTCCAATGTGTGTGTGTGTGTGTGTCAATGCATCTCCTGAATTTTGGCTGACCACACTTCACATTCACTGATTTCTCTCCATCCAGGAATGAGTACCCTAATCCAACCTGGAAATTCTGGACATTCTGCTTGTTTGTGTGTGAGTGTGTGCGTGTATAAATAGCCTTGTGTATCTTGAGCCTCATGACAAAGCTGTGTTGTGTGGAGAGAGGGGAAGCGGTAATGAGTGCTGGCATAGGCTGACATATGGCAGTAATTAAATTAAATTAGGAGAAGAAAAGGCTATGGTCACTTGCCAAAAGCGCTATACCTTGAAAGGATTTGCGAATAATAAAAAGCCTCTTATTCAGCTCCGTCACCTGTGGAAATGTGCGTCTCTCTTTCATTTTACTTTTCCTCAACCCCTTTCTGTTATTTCTTTTTTCTTGCTTCCTTTCCTTTCTCTCTCTCTCTCTCTCTCTCTCTCTCTCTCTCTCTCTCTCTCTCTTCATCCTATAATAACCAAATGCCCAGCTAATGGAGGCTTTGCCTATCTGTCACCAGCACTAATAACACAGAGCGCTGTTCTCTGACAGGACTTCAGGATCTGAAATGACCTCTTTATATTTGCCTCCCCAAAGCCACTTGGCCGAAGTTACAGTCTTCTTGCTCACTTCTGCCTTTTCCTCCTATTTCTGACTTTTGTCACACTGTTTATTTTCATACCTTCCAGACTGTTCTTCTGCTATCATGATTTTGTGGTGCCATGAAGAGAGGCTCGGGCAAAAGTGGAATTTCAGTCCTGTGTGTGTGTGGGTGTGTATGCCTTCCTGCCTGTGAAGCTTCCGAATGTCATTACTGCAGACACACATACACACACACACACACACACACACACACACACACACACACACACACACACACACACACCATATATATATATATATATATACAGTTAGGGTAGAGATGGCCGATTGCTTTGCCCCTTCCCAAACAGCGAGAGCTGCTCAGTGTAGCTTATTAACGTTCTGCCCTGCCCCTGGCCATGCGTGCTGCCGCCTAAAGCCATTTCCTGCTGGCGGACGGCGCTCTCGCAGACCCATTACGGAGCACATTACTGGCCGCTCGCCCTCTCCATTCTCCCTCGTCTCCCTCACCCCCGTCTGCGTGCTGCTCTCATTCCCGGCCCATTCAGATGAGCGTCCACTCCGCGCGCTCTCCCCATCCTGGCGGTGAGATCGCGCCGTGCAGATGGATTCCATATCCCCCATTTCGGCCTTGAGGGAATTGGTGGTCCTCCCACACAGAAGGCGGCCCAGCCCGGGGGTCAGGGGGCCTGGCCTGTCAGGTTGATGTATATGGCCAGCCTTGCCGAGATGCTGGCCACCACCTGCAGAACATAACTAGTATTAATGCCCTGTGCTCGCATTCAGGGCCAATCGATATGGAGAAAACAGTGCTGACCCATTGTTCCTCCATTGCCTTGCCCCTGGTTTTAAAATAAAAGCAGGTTTAATGTAGGCAGGGACGTGCGTGGCTCAGGGTTTGGGGTTTTTTAGTGCCACATGGTCTGGTTGTTATGACCAGACTGGTATTCAGCTCTGTGGAAATGATCAGTCATGGAAGACTCACGTTTTGAGTCACTCGCTAAATAGTCGTCGGAGACAGATGTAGAGGCACATGGTTAACATACAGCTGTGTCTGTAGCTGTTTTGCTCGGGGGGGTTGCCCTAACCAGCTTTGCTGTAAAGTCGCCTTTCCAATTTCTGCATCAGGAGGAAGAGAGCTTTTTCTCCAGGAAATTCATTCATTTGCCTTTCTGTCTTTGTCTCGGATGACAAGGAGGTCTTTGTGCGCAGCTCCTGAAAGACCTCACACAAGGCCAGTCACAAAGAGGGCTTCGCTTTTCTGCTTTGTTGTTTATTCTTCTGTCTTAAGCGACGTAGAACTGCTCTCGGCGCCCTGCCTGAATAGACAATCCATTTAAATTGCAGGTGCATTCCACTAGGGGGCACCACCAGTGGAGAGTGCTGTTCTCCGCAGTCTGGACTATAATCAAAAGCAGCTCCAATTTTTTCCAAGGAACAATAGTTTCAGTAAGGAGAGCCCACCTACCCACATAAAAAAAGGACAACACCACCCCTGCATGTTAAAGCTCGTCCTGAGAAAGGTGTTAGGGTGTGAGGCTTGTTGTGATGTGCGCGGCAGCCATTTGAGAGACACAGTTGGGTGGCTTTGCGCAGTCTACCTCAGACCCGGCATTGTTCTCCGTGTCAGCCTTTGCTTTCCTCCTAGCGCGTAGGGGAGCCGCTGTCTCCTACCTGGCACCTCACCAAGGGCCCGGGCAGAAAAGAAAAGAAAGAAAGAAAGAGAGGGAGTGCAGAGAGGGAGAGGAAGAAAGAGAGGGAGTGCAGAGAGGGAGAGGAAGAAAGCCAGTGGGCTTGAGTGCTTTTTCCGACACCATCTGCGCCACAGACCTCACTGGCCCAGCCCCCCTGGCCCTGTCAATCTCACCTCCTCACAACACGCTGGCCACCAGGGCAGGGCACAAACGAGCATCACTGACCTGATCCCAAGGTACAGTATAGCATACCCCCCTGAGAGTGAGGGATAGATAGAGAGAGAGAGAGAGAGGGATGGCATGCTCAGCGGCCCCTTTTCAACCCCTCTTCCTGAAACAGGCCCCTGTCCTCTCTTGCATTGCTGCACAATGAGGCCAACCTTTCCCGGGTTAATTTTATCTAATTAGTGGTCAATTAAAAACTGAAAATTGCTGAATAGAATCTCTTTGATCAGGTCCCCCTGGCGCAGGCGGCTTTTGCTTCAGCCCTCTCCACCATCTTGAATTCATTTGGAAGCAGCAGTGTAAACAAGCTAAAATTGGGTCCTGTTTTTTTTTTTTCATTTTTTTTTTTTTCAAGAGCTGGCCTGCTCAGATGGCTGTGGGATCTCTCTCTCTCTTTCTCTTTTCTCTCTCCTCTCTCGCAAACAACACACTAGCTCGCTCACTCAATTTCTCTCAGAAAGCTTTTCAAAGCTACGCACTGAGGCTGAGGCGGAAAGGCCATCGATAATGAAGTGCCAGTATTTTGGATTGGAAACACACACACACACTCTATTCTGTCCCATTCCCCATACACATTCACTAGCAGTTCTCTCACTTTAGAGGAGTACAGGCAGAGTTTCTGAAGTTTTTCATTCTTGTTTTGTTTTGTTGCTGTTTGTTTTGTGTTTTTTTATTTATTTTATTTATGTTTTAACACCATTATAGGATTTCTATCAGTGTTTTGAGGTAGAGTTTCAATTAAAGCATTTTAAACTGGATTTAGCAGGCCCTATCGAGAGTTGAGTAATGAATCACCTTTTGTGGTTGGCTTTAGTCATTTTGGCCAGCCAAAGTTTAACTGTGTGTGTCGCTGCACTCCAGGAATAAGCGGAGTGTCTTGATGATTCGGTTGGTGGGCAGATTTGTGGCTGTGAGTGACGCTCGCCTGCTGGATCCTCCTGACTGGAGTCCAGCCTCGAGGTCTTCATCATGGATCTCAGCAGGAGTCCTGCTCCAGCCTCTCCCTCGACATCCACAGTTATGTGGGCGCAAGACTCTAAATCCCCAAATCACCCCCTGAAGATCAGGCTTTAGCATGCTAGCACAGGGCTACAGTGACTGGTACAAGCATTTGTCAAAGTCATACATCGCTCAAGCCTGACGCTTGTGGCAAACATACAGTAGAGGAAGCCATTAGCCTTGGTGGTTGTGTCCTACTTTCAGTCTCGACGTACCGCCCCCAGTTGGTGGGGCAGAGTATCACAGTTAATCTGTAGTCTGCTTGGGTGCTAACCTTAATGATGATCTGGCATTCAGGACAACAGAAATTGGGTATGCCTCGTATGCAGCGTCAAAATGGCGCCGTCTTCGACACTTTAACGCAAATGTGACGGAGGAGTATACCATTTCCTTTAGCAACTGCAGGCCCAGGGCTGAGGTTTCGGGCTGACGGCAGAAGTCTGCATTCTTTCACCTTTTTTCCTCTCTCGTTTCACTTGTCACTCCCTCCCTCTGAAGATGACATACTGTACGCTCATAGACTTGGCTGTGGAGGCCTCGCGTGCATCTTATTGGCTCAGTGCTCCAGGCAAGTTTAAATCCACATGTTGCTGGAAGAGAGCAAAGCAGGAACTTTAGTTGACATTAAGGCATGTGGCCCTGTACTGCACTCGGCCTCACTGTCACAGTCTTGGCATGGCTCATAAGACACATGCAGCAAAGCATTACTTAGGACCAAACACACATGCACAGCTAAACTTGATATGTAGTGGCATGATCAAAAGTGAGATGACAAGCCTAATTATAGGGACAGAAATTTCCTGCAGTATGTCTTTCTGTGTGTGTGTGTGTGTGTGTGTGTGTTGTGTGTGTGTGTGTGTGTGTGTTGAGTGAGTATTTGACTCTTTGTGTGAATTACTCCTGTGTGTCTTTCTCGGCCCAGACCAGGTCTGTGTTAATGTGTGTTGACACACAGACAGACTGGGCAAAGCGAACGCTGTTGTTTCTAGCCTGTTCCCCGCTTTTGTCTCGGTGCTGGCCTTTGCTGCCGAGCACTCGACACACACAGCCTCACACTAAGACACTGACACTTCCCACTGTTAGCCAGATAACCCTCTTATCAGCAGGTACTCCCCTCACAGCCCCCCCCCTGTTTCACCTCCCTGTGCTCCCCCCCTCCACTCCTCCTCCCACTCCTCCTCCCTCCATGCTGGAGCCTGGTGGGCATCTCCTCTCATCCTCTCACCATGCACTCGTGTCCTTTCATATCGGCATAGGAGACTGAGCAAAAGACATTTGTTTATTTCTGATCCAGCCATTTATCTGAATTCAAAGTTCAGTTCCTTGGCGGGAGCTGTTTTGAGTTGTGATTTTATGTGTGAGTGTGTACAGATATTTGTGTGTGATTGTGTTTACTTGTGATTGGTGCTTCTGCGTATCTAGTTAAGTCCCATTTGTGCATTTGAGTCGACATATGGAATTTCTCTCTCCAAATGATTCAAAACCTGCTATATAATGTATGCTTTACTGTCGTTTTCACATTGAAGAGTGTTTAAGGCCAGAGCTTGTGATGGCAGCACCCTCTGTCTAGAGGCTTTTCATTGGCCACTGAGAGAGATACAGTACAAATAGAGGCCATAGTTGCCATGGGAAGATAACGTCTGCTAAAAGTCCGCAGTGGTAAGTTTTGAAAAAGACTTTCCAAGATGAAGTCCATTGGAAAGCAACATAAATGACTGAGCTGCAGGCTTGTTTAACACTGGGTGCATAGCCATCCAGACAGTTCCACAGAGATGTGGTCTCTCGGGTGCGTTCAGCAGGCAGGCCAGGGAGGAGCTGTGACAGGAGACGGAGGAGAATAGGGTGGTGTTTGCACTGGGACAGAGGGTGTACTGAGGACTTCATCCTGCTCACTCTGCGGACCCCAGGCACAGGCGTCACTTTTTCCACTCCCCGCCAGGGCCCAGTCCTGCCTGTGGTTCAGTTAGACATCACACAGCCCCTCCGGCGCAACCTCTGGAAAAGTGCAGCACTGTGAGTGCTGAACCCTCTGCCCTGTACCCCTGCCACGAGCCCCAGTCCACTCTCCCCTGAGCTACACCATATGTGTATGGATGACTATAGGGCCTCAGTAAGGCAATGAATGGTACCCTGCGGCTATTACTGCACTGTGTCCTGCAGCTTACGCTCCCTACATCATATCGTCAGAGGACAGCAACCAAGGATCTCCTGCTTGTCTGTATTGCTTCCTGTTGGCTCAGCCAGAAGCAGCACGTCCGTAGATGCCCTGTGTGCAGATGCCCTCCCTGGCATCAGGGTTTGGCGTTCCCCAAGCGTGCGCGTGTGGCGCGTCCGCGTCCGCGTCCATGTCCACGTGCCACACATTCCAGATCTCGCCCCTCGCTGCGCCCACCCTCTTCCTGCCCGCGGAATGGTCCGCGTGCTGCAGGGGAAATACCCAGCCATGGAAAAAGCGACCGCTCTAGAGGAGCCTTTCATCCTGTGGCGGGGGCGAGGGGGAGTGGGACAGAGGCTCTGTGTACGGCTGATTTGTGTACGTGTACGTACATATTCATTGACACATGCGTCCAGTCATTTTATATATGCACGCATGCAAGCACATGCTCAAGCATGGATTTACAGTTGCATATACAGTATACACATGGCCACATTCATTTAATCTCATTTACACACACATGTAAATGTATGTGTGTGTGTGTGTGTGTATACACACACACACACACACTACTACCAGAGAGAATTAAAGCGGAGCTAGTAATCAAGGATCTTTGCTAATTCTCTGTTAGGTGCCATTGTGCTACACAATCTAAATGCCCAAATGAACCTGAGTTGTAGAAAAGACACTACACTACAGTTGTTTTTCTTCTCAGCTGCCCTTAGTGTGTCCTCTCTCTCTCCCTTACTGTGTGTTTTCTCTTCCACATGTTTTTCTCCTCACTCTGTTTTCCGCTCTCTCTTTGTCCTTCGTGTCCTAACGCCGCCTCCTTCACACCTCTCCCTCTTTGATCTCTGTTGTCGCACGTTTCCTGGATGCTCTGACATCTGCCCCGTGGCAGTGTGAGGAGTCAACCCCTCACCCCCACCTCCCCAACCCCCCCTCACCCCCACCTCCCTGCCCCCTGTCCCCCCTCACCCCCACCTCCCCCCCCGCCTGCTTGTGGAGGTCTGGCTGTGAGCGTGCTGGGGGGGAGCACCTCCTAACCCCCTCAGTCACAGGTGCACGCTGCAGAGGCGCGCACTTGTCTTCGCATGGTGCGCCCTAATCAAGCAACAGG
>NC_063200.1:3641726-3699226 GCF_017589495.1 Alosa alosa | reverse complement strand
CGAGACGTGGAGAGTGGTCAGATGGAGACTAGCAGATGTTCTGCATTCTCTCTCTTTTTCTTTCTCTCTCTCTCTCTCTCTGTGTCTTATTCTCTCTTTCTCTCTTCCGCACTCTTCTCTGCTCCATACAGAGGTTATATTTCACAAATGCTCAGTTGGAGTACCCCCACCCCACCCGCAGTTCTGTGCTTGCCGCTGCACCAACAAACAGGCACCAAGACATCCTGGCCAAAGAACACCTCATAAATCCCATACACAACACAAGAGGCAAAATAAAGATTCTTACATCTTTGTGCTGGAGGTATTTTCTTCTTTTCATGGGTATGAGGCGCTTTGTTGTCTGTGTGCGTGCAGCCCCTTGGCAGATATATGTGGTGGCTTTTCAGATGGCTGCTTTTTGAGGGTTTCCTCAGGCAGGCTTGTCTGGTGTCTGGGGCTGACTGACTTCATCTGCCCTGATCTCTGCGCCTCTGAATCATCTAATGGCTCCTCCAATTATGGAACCCACATGGATGGCTCATGGAGGCAAATTGACTTCCTGCGCGAGCGAAGTACAAGATGTCCTCCTGGATAGCGAGGCAGGGGAGTGGCTGAGTGGTGTGTTTGGTGCCTCCCGGTTCCCATCTGGTTGTGCGCAGGTAGCCTCAGCTGCACGAGAGAGGGACAGGTGCACGATTGAGACTGTGGGAAACATGGAAATTGGGGTCTCACTAGTGCTGGTCTGTGGAGAGGGGGGAGGACAACACATTCCTGGCTGTCTGTTCAGTTGTGTGTGTGTTTGTGTAAGTTCTTTGATACTTTGGGGACTTGTAAAACATATGTCTGCAGAGCGCATCTGTCCCAAATGAAGTTTGTCTTCGTATTTTTTGAGCTATTGGCTCTGTGTTCTAGTGTTGATATGTGTGTGTGTTTTGTGTGTGTGTGTCAGCGAGTGGGATGGTGTGTTTCTGTGTGTTTGTCTAAGAGAGTCTTCATCAGTGGGGAGCACAAGTGGGTCAATCAACATTCTCATAAACATGCTTTTATGATCAGGCTCGAAAGTCTCTCTTCTTCCCCTCGGTGCGAGTCTCGAGTGGGCAGGGCGGAAGAGATTAGAGGCCCTCACCGCGGCCTGATGGCTTTACCAGACACACACAGCCGTTTGGACTCCGATTTCGCCAGGCCTGAGCAAGGTGCTTCATGGGAAACGCAAGCTCTCCTGCTGTGCTTCCCAGTCACCACAAGCCGCCGTCATGCTGCAGTCCTCGGCCAAACTCGCTGAGTGACTCTGGCCTTTTAAACGTGGACTTCTGCTTTAGAAGTCTGGCTTCAGAAAGTAAGAATCCAAGCACATATTTGCTCCAAGCATTGACTAAATCAGCTGATTCTAATCAGCACAACTCCTCAGCCAGATACATCCATTAAATGCACAAGTTGAACCAATACATGGTAGAACTTTTACCCTTTGAAGCCAGACTTTTACACCTCCACTGTAAGGACAGGGTGGCAGTCTAGCAGCGACAGGAAAAGGCTGGACTGGAGTGCCACAGAGAAATTGTTTTGTTTTGCAGTGCAATTGAGGTTATTTGGGGCCTGAATTCTATATCTGTCCATCCACTCTATCCATCCATCCATTCGTTTTCTTAAGCAGTCTGTCTGCTCTGTGATGCACACTCATTAAACAGCTGCCCCTGTCGTGATGGACTGTCCGAGCCTGGAGTGCGAGCGTGCTTCCTGTGCTTCCGTGACAGAATTCCCAGTCTCCCAGTCGGACTTAGCTCGGAGGAGAGAGCTGGCCAGATTGGCTGGGAAAGCGCAGCTCCAGAAGCCTGCTAGACCGATCATGTTTCTGGGTGTATTTCCTTCCTGCCTCGCGCATTCCATCAAGCTTGCGCACTGCTTGCTATGTGCCGCCTGTAATAAACGCTTTCTGATTTATTTACAACGACTGATTCCGAGGTGCACCGCAGTTCCAATCTGGAGCACTAAATCTAACGTGGGAAATCAGATGAATTATTTAGGCTCAGATATTACCAGGGGAGCTCGCTGTGTATTTTGGTGGCTGGTTTGAGGTAGGAAGGAATGTATGTATAAGTGTGTGTGTGTGTGTGTGTGTATACGTACGTGTGTGTGTGACCATACGTTGTCTCTGTGTTTTTCAGGTGTACGCCCCATCTGCGAGCACGGCAGACTACAACCGTGACTCACCGGGGTACCCGGCCTCCAAACCCCCCGCCGGCTCCTTCCCCAGCTCCTTCTTCATGCCCGGTAAGTCACACACACACACACACACACACACACACACACACACACACACACACACACACACTCTCTCTCTCATGTGAACACACGGGCCTTGGGATGGGATTATGCAACCATCCCTAAACTCCAGAGTGCTCATGCTTCACATCATAACACTGTAATTCCTTGTTTCACGCATTATTGCTTTCAAACCACAGCCATTATCCCAACTCTAACCCCAGCCAGCAGAACTGACCCTATTGGCATTAAGAACTAAGATTAAGGTTTACTGCCTCTGCTGAGAATTTAAGAATCAGGTTTTTAAGTGAGTAATAACGGTGAATAATTGAATAATGGTCCCGCTTAGTGTCCCGGTGCTTAACTACCACTAAGAGGTGGATTGAGACTCCCTCTCAGAAATGGAAATGTATATGGTTTATGGTGGAGGCGCTCCGGCCAGATAGCCAGTAGGATTGAGCTGTGGAGCCAGTAATCCCTACTCTAATGAGAATGCATCAGCTTTCACTATAATTGAGGCCATGAGTCTCTGTGTGTTTGTGTGTTTGAGAGGGAGAGAGAAAGAGAGGGTGTCTGTGTGTGTGTGTGTCTGTGTGTGAGTCATGGCCATGTTTTGGACGGTGTCAAGCTCTCAGTGACTTTTTGTTATTGTGTCTAGACTATGTCTAGACAGTCAGAAACCAAACTGTGCTACTTTTGCCTCTGGTATGATACTTGACTGATTACATCAGGTTAGTGTTTATAGGTTTTGAATATTATTATGGGACTAGAGAAACCTGTTTTTGTGTCACTACCTCATGTAAAAATGATGCAACAAAGTCATAGTTATGTGTGGTAATGGTACATGATGGAAAGATGTTTCTCTCTCTCTCTCTCTGTGTGGTGTGTGTGTGTGTGTGTGTGTGTGTGTTCAGACGGCCATCACAGCACTGACCCATGGAGCTCCTCCAGTGGCATGAACCAGCCCGGCTACAGCGGCATGCTGGGAAACTCTTCACACGGCTCCCAGAGCAGCAGCTACTGTGGCCTACACCCACACGAGAGGCTGGTCAGTACAGCTGCACTCTCCCCCTCCTCGTCATTGTCCTCTCCTGTCCTCTCCTGTCCTGTCCTGTCCTCTCCTCTCCTCTCCTCTCCTGTCTTGTCCTCTCCTCTCCTCTCCTCTCCTCTCCTCTCCTGTCCTGTCCTGTCCTGTCCTGTCCTGTCCTGTCTGTCCTCTCCCTGCCTCCTTCTTCTCACTATTGGTGTCTTTTTGTATACTTTCAACTGTCCTTATAATCTTTCCTGTAAAATTTACCTGTCTCTTCTGATTGTAATGTGTAGGCATATTGTTTCAGAGGTTTGTGAGTGACAGGCCTGTGTGTCCATCTCTCTGTCCCTCCCACAGAGCTACCCATCACACTCCTCGGCCGACATCAACTCCAGTCTTCCTCCCATGTCCAGTTTCCACCGCAGCGGCGGGACCAATCACTACAGCGCTGCTTCCTGCTCCGCCACCACAAACGGCACAGACAGCGTCATGGGTGAGTCGCACTTCCAGTCCAGTCCAGTCCAGTCTAGTCCAGTCCAGTCCAGTCCAGTCAGTCCAGTCTAGTCCAGTCTAGTCCAGTCTAGTCCAGTCTAGTCCAGTCTAGTCCAGTCTAGTCCAGTCTAGTCCAGTCTAGTCCAGTCTAGTCCAGTCTAGTCCAGTCTAGTCCAGTCTAGTCCAGTCTAGTCCAGTCTAGTCCAGTCTAGTCCAGTCTAGTCCAGTCTAGTCCAGTCTAGTCCAGTCTAGTCCAGTCTAGTCCAGTCTAGTCCAGTCTAGTCCAGTCTAGTCCAGTCTAGTCCAGTCTAGTCCAGTCTAGTCCAGTCTAGTCCAGTCTAGTCCAGTCTAGTCCAGTCTAGTCCAGTCTAGTCCAGTCTAGTCCAGTCTAGTCCAGTCTAGTCCAGTCTAGTCCAGTCTAGTCCAGTCTAGTCCAGTCTAGTCCAGTCTAGTCCAGTCTAGTCCAGTCTAGTCCAGTCTAGTCCAGTCTAGTCCAGTCTAGTCCAGTCTAGTCCAGTCTAGTCCAGTCTAGTCCAGTCTAGTCCAGTCTAGTCCAGTCTAGTCCAGTCTAGTCCAGTCTAGTCCAGTCTAGTCCAGTCTAGTCCAGTCTAGTCCAGTCTAGTCCAGTCTAGTCCAGTCTAGTCCAGTCTAGTCCAGTCTAGTCCAGTCTAGTCCAGTCTAGTCCAGTCTAGTCCAGTCTAGTCCAGTCTAGTCCAGTCTAGTCCAGTCTAGTCCAGTCTAGTCCAGTCTAGTCCAGTCTAGTCCAGTCTAGTCCAGTCTAGTCCAGTCTAGTCCAGTCTAGTCCAGTCTAGTCCAGTCTAGTCCAGTCTAGTCCAGTCTAGTCCAGTCTAGTCCAGTCTAGTCCAGTCTAGTCCAGTCTAGTCCAGTCTAGTCCAGTCTAGTCCAGTCTAGTCCAGTCTAGTCCAGTCTAGTCCAGTCTAGTCCAGTCTAGTCCAGTCTAGTCCAGTCTAGTCCAGTCTAGTCCAGTCTAGTCCAGTCTAGTCCAGTCTAGTCCAGTCTAGTCCAGTCTAGTCCAGTCTAGTCCAGTCTAGTCCAGTCTAGTCCAGTCTAGTCCAGTCTAGTCCAGTCTAGTCCAGTCTAGTCCAGTCTAGTCCAGTCTAGTCCAGTCTAGTCCAGTCTAGTCCAGTCTAGTCCAGTCTAGTCCAGTCAGTCCAGTCTAGTCCAGTCTAGTCCAGTCCCAAGGCCACGTCGTCGTCTTCAGCCCAGCTCTCTATGTTTGTGCAGCTCCCGCTGCAGAGATACTGAGGTCGAGGAGGAGCAGGATCAGTTTCTCTCAGATCGGTTAAGAGGTTCATTCGACATCAGTTAGTGGTTAGTGCTGTCATCCGCGCTCTCTGACGATGACTCATCTGTCTCTTGGGTCTCCTCAAGAGGACGCAACTCTCCGGAGAGACCGAGAGAGAGAATAATTAAGGCTTCCGCAACACAGGCAGCCTAAGGAGGCTCTGCAGCACAACGCTGCGTATTGAGGAGCGAAAGAGTGCGTTTGGTTTCCTTGCTGTCGCATCTCGGATGAGGAGCGTCTTATTCAGCGGGCGCTATGGAGATGGGCGGGCACCAGCACTGACGAGAGCGAGAGAGCGAGCGCGCTCAGAGAGAGAGAGAAAGAGAAAGAGAGAGAGAGAGAGAGAGAGAGAGATGTGCGATAGCTGAGTAATTACCGCAGGAGCAGATGCCTGCAGACAGGCCCCTCGTTTATTTTTAGACAACTTTTTTCTCTCTCTCTCTCCCATCTTTCCCCTGATCATTACCACGACCCGCGTCTCTCCCTCCCTCTCAACTTGTCTCCAGGTAGCTGATAAAGCGAAGAGATAAGATGGTGTGATTAGATGGGTGCGCTGATAGAGTGATAAGTGAGAGAGAGAGAGAGAGAGAGAAAGCAGGAGCCCAGCCTGAGCCTACGACAATCCTGTCGCGTGCTAATTTTCTGGTTGGATTCCGTACGGCATCTCCCGGAGCAGCAGCGGAGCCTGGAATGCGGAGTTGTTGTCTTTTTCCGGCCGGCTCGGCCGCCTCAGACAGACCTCCATATGTTCCCGGCCCTTTGAATTCCCGCGCGCGGCAAAAAAAACCCCAAAAGTAATAAAACAATAGAAAACAGATTGAGCGCTGGTTTCTTTTCTCTGCATTCCCGTGTTATTTGAGCAGAGAAACATAAACATTACAGCATGAAACAAATAAGAAACACGAGGCCTTCCTCGCACATGTCCCTCAGCTTTGCACACAAGTGCTTTAGATTTGGGGCCTTTCAGTTCTTCCCCCTCAAAGACAGCAGGAGAGGAACATCCAGTGTTGCAACATACACACACACACACACACACACACACACACACAGACACACACATACACACACACACACACACACACACGCACACACACACACCTTATGAAAGGGCACATGCATGTGCCAGTTTGTGAATGTGAATGCAGCGTGTGAGCCCCGTCTGAACACAGAAGTGAGGCGCCATTCAGGAGGTGAGCCAGCCAGCTTGCAGGCGTGCAACAGCCCTCCTCTCATCCTCCTGCGCCTCTGATGTAGATCAGTGCAGAGACAACGCAGCCTCTCTCATAGTGCCTCGTGCTACAGCCATACCTATCACAGAGAGGAGGATGTGTCTGTGTGTGCAGGGGGCGGGCTGGGGGGATGGGGTGGCTGCAGACCGGCTTTGCCAAAAAAAAAAAGGGAAGAAAGTCAGCCGTCAGTCAGTCATGTTAAATCAGTGCAGGGATCTGAGAACTGGGGGATCACAGCGAAAGATTCCCCCTTTGAAGGCTTTCCCAAACCCAGCCCCTCTGCAGTGCTAAGCTCGCCTTTATTTGAAACTGATTCTCGCTCGGAGCACACATGCTGCCAGTTAGCCCAGTCTGATACGCAGGGCTGTGTGCAGTAATCCCTGCTGCTCTGGGCTTCAAGCAACCCCCAATTTGTGTTTAGCGAGTCTGCTGAGATGCTCGGAGCCCCATTAAGGGGAGCAGGCTGGTGCCCGTGTGAGTTCCTCTGGGGATAGGTGGTGTGGCATCAGAGTATTGGAGTATAGCAGTATTGGAGTATTGGGAATATTGGAGTATAGCAGTATTGGAGTATAGCAGTATTGGGAGTATAGCAGTATTGGGAGTATAGCAGTATTGGGAGTATAGCAGTATTGGGAGTATAGCAATGTTGGAGTATAGCAATGTTGGAGTATAGCAGTATTGGAGTATAGCAGTATTGGAGTATAGCAGTATTGGAGGAAAGCAGTATTGGAATATTGGAGTATAGTATTGCATTATTGGAGTATAGCAGTATTGGCAGTAAAGCAGTATTGGAATATTGGAGTATAGCAGTATTGGAGTATAGCAGTATTGGAGTATAGCAGTATTGGAGTATAGCAGTATTGGAGTATAGCAGTATTGGAGTATAGCAGTATAGTGGTATTGGAGTATAGCAGTGTTGGAGTATAGCAGTGTTGGAGTATAGCAGTGTTGGAGTATAGCAGTGTTGGAATATTGGAGTATAGCAGTATTGGAGTATATCGGTATTGGAGTATAGTAGTATTGGAGTATAACAGTATTGGAGTATAACAGTATTGGAGTATTAGAGTAGCTATAATCAGGTGGATGCGCAAAAGGACATCAACATATTTGTCACTGGGCAGAACTATTGGCAGGAACTATTGGCCCTGGCATGTGACCCATGTAATGTTGTGAGTGGCGTTGTGCTAGTGAGGTGACTGGGCACGGGGTCATGAGTTGGAGAAGCGGGAGAGTCATGGGCATGGGGCTCTGGTGGTGCCAGGGGAGTCATGGGCATGGGAGAGAGGGTCATGTCAGGGGAGGAATGGGAGAGAGGGTCATGTCAGGGGAGGAATGGGAGAGAGGGTCATGTCAGTGGGAGGAACGGATGGACAGCGTGCGCTGCATCGGCGGCTCTTTGGCCTGGAGAGCGGCGAGTGGTCAGAGCGCGGCGAGTGGTCAGAGCGTGGTTAGATGCCCCGTGGAGCAGGGCAGAGCTAACTTGCCTGTGAAAGCGTAAACGCGCCATCTGGGAGGCCCAGCCAGTGGAGCAGAGGCTGTCAGGAGAGATTGGCAAGGAGCGTGTCAGGGAAGCAGGACACACACACACACACACATATACACACACACACACACACACACACACACACACACACACACACACAGACACAGACAAAATAAACAGCACGTTTACAGCATGCTCACACACAGTCAAAGGACACACGAATGCACTGAGGGTATATGCTCACATTGAAGACATTTGACCACAAATGAGCAAGCAAGAGGTTTTCCACTTCACGTATAACACAGTAGACATAAACACCACGCACACACACACACACACACACACACACAGATACACACACTGAATGTGGGCTGAAGGTCTCTATCCACTTCAAGGATCAGACTCAAATTGCCTCGCACTGTGGCTGAAGCACTGGGACTATTTTCTGGCCTGTGAGCAGAAATGCCCCAAATGGGACAATGAGACTTTTAATTTCTTTTACAAATGTTAGAATTCCTGTTTGTTGAGTGAGCATAAAGAATGATGGGTGAGTCTGAGTTTGTGTTGGCAACTGAGAGAATAACTGAATGTGTGTGTGTGTGTGTTGATCTCAGTGTGAGATAAACGTGGGCGGTCCTCTGTGGGACTATCAGCTCTGTCCTCGTGTGTGTGTGTGTGTGTGTGTGTGTGTGTGTGTGTCCGTCCTTCCTCTCCTGGGTCAGCCTCACTAGCGGGAGCATGAATAATGTGCTTGGAGGCGAGCGATGTGACAGCTGGAGACGTCGTGCGCTTGAAGGGGGGGAGGGGGATTAGAAGCAGGGATGGATGGATGGAAGGATGGAGAGGGGAGGGGGTGGGGTTAACTGAAAGAGTGTCCTTGTCAACGGGCCTCTCCCATCTCTCTGTGCTGCAGCTAACCGGGCGCCGAGTGGGGCACCAAGCAGCTCCCAGACGGGTGACGCCCTTGGAAAGGCCCTGGCTTCGGTGAGTAGGCCCTAACAAGGCCCAAGACACTTCACTTATGCACAGGCCTTGTCCATCTCTCTCTCTTTCTTTCTCTCTCTCTCTCCATCACACACATAGACACACGGACACACTCCTCAGCTTGCAATCAGCTACCCCAAAAAACAAATCTTCACTGAGGATTTCATATTAGCCTCAAACAACATTGGGATGCCAAGCCATTATGTACATTGGTCCATTTAAATCGAGGCTACTGAATGTACACGTGTCTTTATCTATAGTATGCTCTGTGTGTGCAGTACCTGAGGATCAGTATATACCTTTTGTGTGTGTGCTCTGTGAAGTCTCTGGAGGAGTGTGGTCTCAGCATCGCACCTCCACACATCTCCAAAGTGTGTTTATTCCCGTCTTTATATTTAGACTGTTTATTCACGCTCATTTCTAGCTAGTTAGTATTACTCAAGAGTATTGGATGATAAGCGCTTTAATTGAGGAGTGATTAAATGTGTTTTCTGCAAAGCAAGGTTAAAGTCCTTAGCAGAATAATTAGCTCCGAGCTGAAGACTCAGTAAGAATCCTGCTAAAAGGAAGATTCTGTGATGATGGGTCTTGTTTATGTCAGCAGTACAGCGAGAAAGCAGGATGCAAAATGTGTACGCGCACACACACACACACACACACACATACATACACTTTGTCTCTCTCTGAAACCCACACACTAGTCACGCACGCATACACACACACACACACACGTTCCCTTGCTATTTTCTTGCTGATTTGTCTATGGGGGGGAGGGGAGAGATGTTGGCTCACCATGTTTGGCTGCCTTCTCGTTTCAGATTTACTCCCCGGATCACACAAACAACAGTTTCTCATCCAACCCCTCCACCCCTGTAGGCTCTCCGCCCTCTCTCACAGGTACCTGCTGTCTCTCTCACGCACGCATGCACACACACACACACACACACACACACACATACACACACATACAGTACACGTACCCACGCACATATACACTCCAAGGGCAGGCAAACACAGTTGATCAATTGTAGTTGAATGGGTTATGAAACTCTACAGTATGGAAAAGAGGTTGATGGGAATTCCAACATTTTCTGGGCAGTGCTCAGAACAGAGTGTTTATGGTCACAGTGTGTGTTGTGTATTTAATGCAACATGGATGTGCAATCAAAAGAAACAGCTCTGCAAAATACCAGACCAAAAACAAAATCAGAAAGGATGGAGAGTGGACAATGCAGGCCTCAGAGTTTTAGAAGAGCCTTTTACAAGATGGCTGACACTATTTGCACTCCTCATGGCTGAGAGATGGGCCGAGGTAGACACACATTTACTCCCCAGTCCCCACAACATCTACTTCATCAATGACTATCATCTGCACAGCTGAGGGATCTTAGCAACAAGAATACACATGCATAATATGAATCATGTGCACGACTTACACATACACATGCACATCAACTCAACAACAATGCCTATATAATAAACACATGCACACACACACGCACACACACTTATGCACGTGCACACTCATAATATCCTCCCCTTGTAAGCTCCGCTTTGTTTTTTCACCAATTACCGTTCCCAGCAAAGCAACGACACAAATACTCTGGCTCAGACTCCTTACAGCGAAAAACAAGTTCCTTGTAATCAGCATGTAAAATTCAGTGCTAATTGTCTCAGCCACACATCATTTGATATTTCCCTGTGTATTGACTGATAGTCTTAATTACAAACACTTCTCAACAACTCATTTCAAAAGCAGCGCCGCAAATACTGCACCCGTTGCTGTCGAAAATGGTGGCCCGTAATTGGCGTTTATTAAAGTATTAAAGTTATTAGAGTCCACAAATAAAAGTGGCGCTTACTTAGCTGACCACCGTGAACTAATATTTTCACTTTTAAGTTTATTTGGAAGTTTAGAAAAGGTAAATGTTGATGGTTATGCACAAATGTTTTGTCAGGTAAGGAGCAACACGTTCAGTTTATTTGCACATGAATGTGGAAGTAATCACATGCTAATTGGCAAGAAGGGAAATGAGTCTTAATAACACAGAGAGGTTTTGGGGGGGGGGGGAGTGGTAGGAAACGCGCTGAAATAAGAGAGGACAAGAACGACAATATAATCAGATCTAATAAGCATGATGAAGGCAGGGCCAGGACGAGGAGCCGTAGAGGTCAACCTCCTTTCTCTCGCTCCCCTCACACACTCGAGAAGAGCGGCAAAGGCCGATCTCCATAACACAGCCACCACCCCCACGCCTCCTCGGGCCCTTTGTGGCGTTACCTGCCTCTCGCGGCTCCGCTCACACCTCCTCCCCGCTCACATTACACCCCACCCCCCACCCACCAGCTAATGATCACAGGTCGCACAGATCAGGGCCCGCCGCACAAAAGCGCCGGCACAAAGGCGAGGCAGCGCTGAAGGCAGGACATAAAGAGAGGAGGAGGTGGCGCAGGGGAGGAGGAGGAGGAGGTGGTGCAGGAGGGGGGCGGGGGGAAAGGGACTGTTCATTCCACAGAGAGCCAGTGAAAGGAGGGGGCCTGGTGTGAGCGCCTTTGCTGCCAGCAAACCCCTCTCCACCCCCCCAGCCCCAGCCCCATATGCCCCACTAGAGGATTAACTGACTAAGTGACAGGAGCGACATCCGCTTCTCGGGACCTTTGTGAAAGTGTCAGGGAAGGCGCACACACACACTGAGCGCAGCCGAACAGCACAGCCTCCTCATTGTCTTCACCCCGCCTCAGGAGTACTGCAAGACTCTGCATGGATCAGTGGCTACAGACATACAGACCTGTCATTATTTACCCCTTATATTAAAACGCACTTCCTCATTAGGGAGCAGCACGGCCCTCTTTCATCTTGACTGTCTCTCCTTCTCTTTTCCACTTTGTCTCCCTGTTTCTCTCTTCTCTCTCTCTCTCTCTCTTCTCTCTTCTCTCTCTCTCTCTCTCTGTCTCTCTCACCTACTCTGTTCTGGCCCTGCTGAAGGGGACACTTTCATCAGTCTGTGTGTAAATCTGATTCCGGCGGTAGGCAGACACTGTGGCCCGCATGTGAGCAGCTCTTTATCCAGCTGTCACAAGGCATTACAGGCCAGAGATGAGCACAGAGCAGCGCTCACACTGGAGGATGCACAGTGGGAAAGGGGTGACCGCAGGACGCGGCAGTGGACTCACACACACACACACACACACCCCAGAACACGCTAGTGTAGAGACTCTGCACCCTATGAATGATTAAATGAGCTCAATAGTTGTTATAATGAAGTGATGTGCGGTCAGTGTGTAGTGGAGGTGTGTGTGTTTCTGACCAACTGTAGTCCTCTCTCCTCCAGCCCCCAGCTCAGCAGTCTGTGGAGGTGTGTGTGTAGTGGAGGTCAGTGTGTAGTGGAGGTGTGTGTGTTTCTGACCAACTGTAGTCCTCTCTCCTCCAGCCCCCAGCTCAGCAGTATGTGGAGGTGTATGTGTAGTGGAGGTGTGTGTGTAGTGGAGGTCAGTGTGTAGTGGAGGTCAGTGTGTGGTGGAGGTGTGTGTGTGTGGTGGAGGTGTGTGTGTAGTGGAGGTCATTGTGTAGTGGAGGTGTGTGTGTAGTGGAGGTGTGTGTGTGTAGTGGAGGTGTGTGTGTGTAGTGGAGGTGTGTGTGTGTAGTGGAGGGGTGTGTGTGTAGTGGAGGCGTGTGTGTAGTGGAGGTGTGTGTGTTTCTGACCGACTGCAGTCCTCTCTCCTCCAGCCCCCAGCTCAGCGGTCTGGTCCAGGAACGGCGGACAGGGCCCATCCTCTCCCAACTATGAGGCTCCGCTGCACTCTCTGGTGAGTCAGGACAACTCCTCCGCCACACTCACCCAGTCCACCACTATCCTTAAACCGCTCGCCATTTTACTACATTTCCATTTTTAATAGACCTTTACACTTAAAACACATAGAGTGCTGTAGTCACATAGTTTACAATTAAGTGGCGTAGAGTCCAGTTGTTTAGTGTAGACGTCTGTAGAGTCCAGTTGTTTAGTGTAGACGTCTGTAGAGTCCAGTTGTTTAGTGTGAGCGTCTGTAGAGTCCAGTTGTTTAGTGTGAGCGTCTGTAGAGTCCAGTTGTTTAGTGTAGGCGTCTGTAGAGTCCAGTTGTTTAGTGTAGACGTCTGTAGAGTCCAGTTGTTTAGTGTAGGCGTCTGTAGAGTCCAGTTGTTTAGTGTAGGCGTCTGTAGAGTCCAGTTGTTTAGTGTAGACGCCTGTAGAGTCCAGTTGTTTAGTGTAGACGCCTGTAGAGTCCAGTTGTTTAGTGTAGGCGCCTGTAGAGTCCAGTTGTTTAGTGTAGGCGCCTGTAGAGTCCAGTTGTTTAGTGTAGACGCCTGTAGAGTCCAGTTGTTTAGTGTAGACGCCTGTAGAGTCCAGTTGTTTAGTGTAGACGCCTGTAGAGTCCAGTTGTTTAGTGTAGGCGCCTGTAGAGTCCAGTTGTTTAGTGTAGGCGTCTGTAGAGTCCAGTTGTTTAGTGTAGACGTCTGTAGAGTCCAGTTGTTTAGTGTAGATGTCTGTAGAGTCCAGTTGTTTAGTGTAGACGTCTGTAGAGTCCAGTTGTTTAGTGTAGGCGTCTGTAGAGTCCAGTTGTTTAGTGTAGGCGCCTGTAGAGTCCAGTTGTTTAGTGTAGACGCCTGTAGAGTCCAGTTGTTTAGTGTAGACGCCTGTAGAGTCCAGTTGTTTAGTGTAGACGCCTGTAGAGTCCAGTTGTTTAGTGTAGACGCCTGTAGAGTCCAGTTGTTTAGTGTAGACGCCTGTAGAGTCCAGTTGTTTAGTGTAGACGCCTGTAGAGTCCAGTTGTTTAGTGTAGATGTCTGTAGAGTCCAGTTGTTTAGTGTAGATGTCTGTAGAGTCCAGTTGTTTAGTGTAGATGTCTGTAGAGTCCAGTTGTTTAGTGTAGGCGTCTGTAGAGTCCAGTTGTTTAGTGTAGACGCCTGTAGAGTCCAGTTGTTTAGTGTAGATGTCTGTAGAGTCCAGTTGTTTAGTGTAGATGTCTGTAGAGTCCAGTTGTTTAGTGTAGACGCCTGTAGAGTCCAGTTGTTTAGTGTAGACGCCTGTAGAGTCCAGTTGTTTAGTGTAGACGCCTGTAGAGTCCAGTTGTTTAGTGTAGACGCCTGTAGAGTCCAGTTGTTTAGTGTAGACGCCTGTAGAGTCCAGTTGTTTAGTGTAGACGCCTGTAGAGTCCAGTTGTTTAGTGTAGGCGTCTGTAGAGTCCAGTTGTTTAGTGTAGGCGTCTGTAGAGTCCAGTTGTTTAGTGTAGACGTCTGTAGAGTCCAGTTGTTTAGTGTAGGCGTCTGTAGAGTCCAGTTGTTTAGTGTAGGCGTCTGTAGAGTCCAGTTGTTTAGTGTAGACGCCTGTAGAGTCCAGTTGTTTAGTGTAGACGCCTGTAGAGTCCAGTTGTTTAGTGTAGATGTCTGTAGAGTCCAGTTGTTTAGTGTAGATGTCTGTAGAGTCCAGTTGTTTAGTGTAGATGTCTGTAGAGTCCAGTTGTTTAGTGTAGATGTCTGTAGAGTCCAGTTGTTTAGTGTAGACGTCTGTAGAGTCCAGTTGTTTAGTGTAGGCGTCTGTAGAGTCCAGTTGTTTAGTGTAGACGTCTGTAGAGTCCAGTTGTTTAGTGTAGACGCCTGTAGAGCAGGCATTGAGGGACGGCTGGAGGCGGCTGGGCAGCGCCATCCGTCCCTCGCGGAAGTCGCGTGAGCCCTCCCCGCCATGCCCAGTAGCCACGGCGACATGCACAGCCTCATCGGCCCCGCCCACAACGGAGCCATGGGCGGCCTGGGCTCCAGCTACGGGACCGGCCTTCTCTCCGCCAACCGCCACGCCATCATGGTGAGTGACCTCTGCGTGAGCATGTCTGAGTGTGTGTCATACGAGACGAGAAACATTTGACGAGCTTATTCTTAGCCTTCTTTAGAAAACACGCGCGCGCACACGCGCGCACACACACACAGCTGATGGCTTTTCATTGATTTTTTCTCTTGGATGGACAACAATCCAAAGGACATTGAAGGAAGTGCAAATGTGTTATTAACCACAGTAGTACAAAGAGAAAAGATGGTGGAAAAGCAAGGGAATGTGGAGAGGAAAATGAGAGAGACACACACACACACACACACACACACACACACACACACACACACACACATACATACACACACACACACACACACACACACACACACAAGGCAGCAACAGCAGAGTGTGTCTTATGAAGCTTGACGACTACCACATGTCTGTGGTGCAGCGCTGTGGAATGTGTGACATGTTGATGCAATTCAAGCTCAGACCTCCTCTGCTCTCACTCACTTTTCCCTTCCTTTCTATCTCTCTCTTTCTATCACTCTCTTTCTATCACTCTCTCTTCCTCTCTCTTTCTATCACTCTCTCTTCCTCTCTCTTTCCTCACCTCACTCCTACTCTTCCTCATGTCACTCTATGGGGTTGAGAAAGATGTTGTGACCATCAGAAGAGATTTTGTGTGTGTGTGTGTGTGTGTGTGTGTTTTGTTTCAACATCTTCAATATCCCCAAAACCCCCCAACTCTCTGGACACTTGCTCTATGCCTGCGGGTCAGGACTGACTCCGGAACAGTGAGGTCACCACCAGTACCACACAACAGGCCGAGCACATCCATTTCTGTACATAGACACACACACACACACACACATCTGCTAGTCAAGCCACATGGTGTAGCACACAGCACATGGCCATGTATGAACAAACACACACACACAGACACACACTCACACACTCGTCAGACCACTGCGCATGGTCAGCAACAGACAGACTGGGGCTAAATAAAGGAAATGGCTTTGGGATTCAGTCAGACCTAAGCCCTGGCTATGAATGTATTCCACACAGGCACAGGGAGGAGGAGGAGGAGAGGGAGGGAGGAGGGAGAGAGGGAGGGAGGGAGAGAGGGAGAAAAAGTGAAGGGGGAGGTTCACTTCAAAACATCAAGGAAGATGCTGGTAATCTTTTCCATATTTAAGGTTGTTTTTTTTCTACTTGAAACAAGCCATAAAGAGGCAGCCAGCTGTGGGGAGTTAAGCTTCAGTGGGAGGCAGGGAGAGAGGAAACACATGGGACTAGGCTGGAATCCTCACCACACACACTACACACACACACCTTCCCACAAACACTCAGGCAGACACACTAGCCATGCATATCTACAGTACTATACAGTATATGTGCATGTGTGTATTCTAGTCTCTAGATCACACGAGAAGCACATATATAGACTGCAGTACATAAACACAGCCAGGGCCCTACAGGCATTGTGTGTTGTGCTCTTATCTACAGTAGTGCACCACTAGTGGTAAGTGCGGGGATGCCGCAGTGGTGCGGCATGAAGAAAGACTGATATTTAACAGCATCACCAGCAACACTGAAGCTCCTGCACATTTGTGTGAGCCTTGTTTTGTGAGTCATGGGGAATAGTAAGACCCTTCTCACGCAAAGTCTGTGATGAAGCCGCACACACACACACACACGTACACAGGTAGTGGCAGCAGGCATGTGGCTTTGGCTCTGACTATATCCATGTGCCTTTAGGGGCCCGTAATTAGCCGTTTCTGCACGAGCTCTGAGAGGCGGTAATGTTGTTGTGTTTATTTGTCTTTCCCTGTCAGTAAGAGCGGCCTTTGTTTGCCTCGCGTTCCCAGCACTGATGAGGCTGTTTTCTTAATACAAACAAACACTGAGCAGAGTCTGCATCTCATAAATGCCGGTGATCTGCAGGGGCGAGCCCCCAGGTCCCCTTGCTTATTTGGCAGTGCGGGGACTCGGTGGCCTGGAGAGGGGGGTCCAGGGGGCCCCTGGCCCTCTGCTCTGCGTCCCGACGAGGGCCCCACACACACACACACACACAGCCTGTTTATTTGCACACCTCTCACCTCCCGCCGGAATCGGAGGAAACACACACACGCTCACACGCACATGTGACTGCCACCTCAGCCCCACGGCGCAGACTGACCCCCCCCCCCCTTCGCCCGATGACATTAACCATACGGCTGTCCGTCAAGACCGGGAGAGAGGGAGCGCAGAGCCGAGCGAGAGGGAGGACAGGAACGCGAGATGGTTAGAGGGGGAACAGGAAGGAGGAAAAAAACTCTGCTGGTCAGGGGTTTGGGTTACGTGCTTGTGCTGCGCACATGCACTGTGGGGCGTGTTTGATTGAGGAGTGATATGATTGGTCTCTTATGAGGGTATTTGTGTGTGTGTGTGTGTGTGCGCAGTAGTGAGGAGTGTTCCATGGGAATCAGGAGAGATATTTGCCACAACATCCCACAGCCTTCCACTGATTACAGCGCTTAAGTCACACTCCAGCCATCTGCTGTTCTCATCACCCATTTACACCACGCACACCCCAGCCCAAGAACATGCGCACACACACACACACACACAGATAAACAGGCCCTTACTCACACGCTCATACTGCACACACACACACTTATACACTCACACATGCACACATACTCCCACACCAGTCCCCAACACCCAGAGAGGAGGTTTGAGGATTGTCCTATTGAAACGATAATGTGCTTAAAACACCTGTTCGTGACAGATTAAAGTAGATCTCATGTCATTTGAGCCCCTATTGCACATTGATGGAGCTGTTTCTGATGGGCTGTTTAGCTCAACTACATTTCTCTGGATTGTTCTGCGTTAGAGGCGAAAGGAAACATCTGCTTAACCTTTTTTTTTCTTCCTCCTGGCTGTTCTCTTTTGTTGTGGAGCAAAGCTATAGCCCTGAGAGTCAGATGGCAGAGAGCTCGAATGTGCATCTCGTTAAGATGACCACACTGCGGGCAGTGTCCCTGAAGTGGAGGAAAGCTGCGCCGCGATGCTCATTTCTAAATGTGTGTGTGTGTGTGTGTGTGTGTGTGTGTGTGTGTGTGTGTGTGTGTGTGTGTGAGTGAGAGTGTGTGTGTGCGCGAGTGTGTGCGTGCGTGAGTGAGTGAGGTGTGTGTGAGTGTGAGAAAGTCAGCGTCTGTGTGAGAGCCCACTCCCCTACTGCTTGGTCCAGTCCACGTGAGGGAGGCTGTTTGCATGGGGGGTTGGGTTGGTTGGTGGGAAAAGTTGGTCACCTGGTTGAGATCTGCGGGGTGTGCATGACACCTCCTCCCCCCTCCTCCTTCCCACCTCCCCTTCCCACCTCCTCCCCCCTCCTCCTTCCCACCTCCTCCTTCCCACCTCCCCCTTCTCCTCCTCTTCAACCCCCCCCACCCCTCCCCTTGGGAAACAGCTGGATCATATTTGGAGAGTTGCTTTCCTACAAGCCAGGAGTCAGAGACTGGGGAGGCTGAGGTCATGGGGAAAGCAGGTGCTCTCATGATGTGTCTGAGAGGAGCGTTACGGAGCAGGGGGGGGATCAGCGTGGGCGTGGGGATAGTGAGGCTCGGGGGGGGGGGGGGGGGGGGGTGTTTTGGTTGGAGTTTGAAGGGAGGCATGTGTTTCTCTGCTGTCACTGGTGTCAGTGTGTGAGTACGGCGTGAGAGAGGGAGAGAGGGAAAGAGTAAGAGAGGGAGGGGGAGGGGAGGGATGCAGCTCTTTGCTTCTTAAGCGATTTGCCTAATGCGCTTTGTTCACAGTCTAATGTTGTAAAGACACACCAGATAACCCCACACATTTCAGCTTTCCTGTGGCACTGGCTCTGCCAACAAACACATGCAGGCACAATAACGCAGTGTCCCACCTATTCATTCTGTAACGACCTGACCATTCCCCATCTCCCCTCCCACACACACACACACACACACACACACACACACACACACACACACACACACACACACACACACACAAACTTAAACATCCGCAAACCCTCATCACATGTCAAGGGTTGAGCAGGGTAGGTGCGTCATTATGACCTAATCTTTAAACACTTTCAGCAGTTCACCGAGGCTGAGTGTTCCTCTAAGCAGTTTAAATGGATGCGTGGCCTATTAGTAGGCAGGAGCTGGGCGCATTACAGCTTAAAAGAGTCGGAGTAATACCTTTTAAAAGTGTCTCCCTTCTGAATAAATAGAGCCATAAGCTGCAGTAAATCTTCTGGAGATAGCAGATTGTGGTCAAAAGCCATCCGATCTGTGGCCTTTTAAAAGGGAGCTAAACTTCCACCCCGTTTGGGAGCTGGAGATGGAGGGAGGGAGGTGCACAGGATGAGAGAGGAGCTGCGCTCCCAATCTTGTGTGTGTGTGTGCTCCCAATCTTGTTCTCAACCAGGAAAGGGGAAATAGATGCCCCCTTCTCTTTTACTGTGATTAAATGGGCACCCACGGCAAAAAAAAAAAAAAAAAAAAAAAACAGGTTACGTAAAGTCCTGCTCAAAAACCAAACACAGGAGAGACCAAAGGAGCTTGAGTTGGGGAAATCTAGGAAGCTGCATGCGGCATGTAGACGTGGAGATTGTTGGTGTCAGAAAGTCACTAAATCCCTGCCCAGAAAACACTGTGATGTGTGGTTCATTAAAAAGCTTTAGCTCTGTTTTTGCCCGGTCCAGGCAGTGTTTTTACACGAAACAGAATGACACACTGGCGTTTGGAGTGTGCATGTGTAATGGAACTTGTCTGTTATTATGTAGCAGAACTGTAGCCGCCACATCCGCACTCCCTCACTTCTCGACCAACACAGGTGCTGACACAAGTTTCAGTCAGTGCCACAAATGTGGTCACACTTTGAAAGTTTGGGGGTGGTTTTGAGAAAATGGTGGTTTTGGCATCGCTCTGCATATGCAGAAACTGTACGGGGGTACACAAACACTTATCTGTGACTAAAATACAGGAAGTGGTAAGGGTAATTAAGTCATGTGTGCACGCGTATGTATGTGTGAGAGTGCATGGAAGAGAGTGTGTGTGTGTGTGTGTGTGTGTGTGTGTGTGTGTGTGTCTGGGTGTCTAAGACGCACAAAGGCACACTATTATACTCCCATTTTTTTGCCGACGACCCCGAGCCCTCCCCCCCTCGCCGTGGAAACGCCGGCTTGACAGAGGCAGGCTTTGTGATGCGACTTTTCCACGGCCACCCCAGAAGCTGCAGCCCCAGTGTGCCCCCTGCTGTCTGCAGCGTGCCACAGCATGCACCCCCTTCCTCCCTCTCCCAAGCACACCGCCCGGCTCCAGTGGAAGCACTAAAAGATGGATTGTGCGCTCTGTCCAGACTGTGTATCTGAGCTAAAGTGCTTAAGCTGGGCCTGCCCATTAAAGCTGCCTTTAGACGAGCACCCCCGCACCCAGCACTCCCACCTCGCTGTGCCCAGGGTCGTCCAGTCGGTCCGGTCCGTCAGAAGAGCACATTCCCCCTTAATCCGCTTTCTAATCTGGCCTGCTTATGTTTGCCCCTAACAACTTGGACATGAAAACATAAAATTTGTGGCTAATCGTTGCGTCTAAGACTTCTGACATGACACTTCTACTGGAGATCACGGAGGAACAGCTGTCGTGTATGTGTGAGGGAGACAAAAAGATGAAGTCATGGGAAAGGTATGCTTGAGCCTCCAGTGACAAATTGCATTCAGACGGCGATTCATTCATCAGACTTGGGACTGTGGAATCTACAGCGTGAATTCCCTCTTCTTTAAATAGGGCCATGAAGGGAGGCTTTACACAAACAGGAAGCACAAACATGCAATTATACTCTTACTTAATTACGAAGGGAAACAAGACCTGTATGTTCTAATGCCCTCTCACATGTGGTCGTATGTGCTGCTTGCTCTCTCCTGGGTATATGCATTTGCACATAAGTATATGCATATGCATAGAGAGCAGTGCCTCTTGCTGGCAATGCATACAGGCCCAGGCCTGTTTTAATTGAATTAACATCTAAAGACGCTACATCTGCAGTTCCAGTGCACTCTAAATCTTTAGCAGCTGTGCTGGCCCACAGGACCAGGTTCCCATTCAGGGCCAGAGGAACAGTTAGGCGCTCACACACTGCACTATGTGTGTGTGGCTTGCATCAGCAAGAGGAGAGTGGCGCTCTCTGCCAAATGAAACTTCCTTCTTGCAACCAGACCAATGCATCAGTGTTTTCAATTGGTCTTTACAGGGAGAATTGGAAAGTAATACTCACGCAATACACAGGCACATGTGAACAGACACACACACACACACACATACAGACACATACACACACAGTGCGCATGTCTTGACCTCCCCTCGATTGTAGCGCGTCTTTAGGTCCTGACACCCCACAATGATAAATACAAAGTTGTTTGATGTCCACCCACATCCTTTTTTTTCTGCCCACAGAGGAAGTCAATTTGTTCCAACCATTCAGAATAATGTAAACCATTCTCCTTAAGCAAGCCTGCTTTTTTCCCCCTTCTCCTCTCTTCTCCTCCGGCCCTTCCCACCATCCCACCAAATGCTTTTGTTCATCACTTTCAATTGTTTGTGAGAGTCGAGGGCTATTTTTAGGGCCATAAACTTGTCGCCCTATTGTATCACTGTTTGACGGATGGCCTCTTGATTCAGACGCTGACCTTGGGATGAAGACTTGCACGCGCAAAAACACACACACGGCATGCATACACACACACACACACGCACAGGGCAGGCCTTGTGTGATCGAGCTGCTTTGGAATGTGTTGATTTAGTCTCACCATGGTCTGTCGCTTTCATAACAGCACAGTGAAGTTTCATATATGAACCAACATTTTGTTTTCCCATGTAGGCTGTTTCATTCAGTGACAAGCTGTTTAGCATCTTTTGTGCCATAAAAAAATCATGTTGCTGATAAAAGAAATTCTCCCCTTATTCAGTCCCATTTGCGGATTTCTAGTGGTGTGGAAAGACTGGCGTTTTAAGTAAGATATTATTTGTACTTCCTGTCCGTCTGGCAGTTTTAATAATAATAATAAGCTTTATTTGTATAGCACCTTTCATACACAGAATGCAGCTCAAAGTGCTTTACATTTGAAGCATGTAAAACAATAATAGTCAGTCAGTCATTATCAATCACTTTTCTTCATTGCTAGGGGCCGTTTATGATCCACTCAGCAACATATCAAAAATGTAGAAAATGACATGTCAAAAGACTGGCAGCCTTTAGGACAGAGAAGATGCTGGATTCAAACACCTGCTGTTGCTGTCACGTATAAATACTGTTAGCCATACTTGTTCCCCACATGTTCTCTTCTTAATAGAATCTCTTTACACATCTCCTAAATGCCACTGTATCTGTTTTTTTTTTTTTTAATTTTTCTCATCTTTCATTCTTATTCCATCTTTGTTTCCTTCTATGTTGGCCTGGTGAGGTTTTCAGTGCTTTCATTAGAGCGCTGTGATCGTCTGAACGTCACGTTTCATCTTTACTGGTCTGTAGCCAGCCTCTGATGGCACTTATGCAGTAATAGTGCTGTTTATTACTGTACCGTCATAAGGAAGCAATTTTCCCTCTTCTTTGAACACTGGCCAGGGGTCAGCATGTTTTTGAGCTTTGGGAGGAAAAAGAAAATTGTACACACACACGAGCATACACACAACACACACACACACACACACACACACACACACACACGCACGCACAGAGCCTAGTTCAAAGCCTCATAGAACCCCATCCAAACTTTTCAGACCACCCGACATCATACACTCACTAAGATGCATACTGGAACAGTGAGTAATTTGGTGTGAACTAGAGAGCGAGAGCACGAGTTTTGTTTTTCAGCATTTGATCTACATCATAAAGCCTCTTCCCTCTCCGTCTGAAGTGTTCTCCTAAAGTCTCCTTTTTTTCATTTCCTCTGCTTCCTCCTCTGGCATTCCAAATGCCAAAGCCTTACATGGCCTCTCCGTGCCACGTGTGTTATGCTGTGGAGTTGCCACAGCCATAGACACAGCATCTCTTGTGATAGGGCTATAATTTCATGCTATAGCACATGCGTGCTGACCGAGGTAGTGGCAGGGAGGTCATGACCACTGCCCAGATGCCAGGTCCTTTTTTATGTAACCTCCTGCCCCTAAACAACAGTCTTACACATCTCTCAGTCCTGTGTGTATATGTGTCCGTGTGTGTGTCCATGAAGAGGTGTGGGGAAGACCTGGCTGAAACCTTGGTCGTCATGTATTAAAAAAATCAGACTAGCCCTCTCTGTAAATGTTTACACCTACAGTAGTAACTGCCAACACCAAAACCCTGAAATTTATGACACACTGTACACGACATCCTATTATTTCTAAAAGCCAACATAAGTAGGCTGTTTGAATGTATGGCATGACTACAAATGGGTTTTTACAGTGTGTGTGTTTTTTATTCATGATGCCTAGGTTTTTTATATTGACCTACCAACTCACTACCATGAATAGAGAGCAAAGTTTTGTTGAATACCTCCTGACATTATTCAGATTATCATCACTGGAGACTGATTACTGAAAGGCTGTGATGTGGGGAGCATAATTATATTTTCTTTGTCCCACAAAAATAAACATTAAATACTTGCTCATGTTTGTTAAAAACATCTATGAAGTACTGTTCATGAGGAGTTTGGTCAAAAGCCAACCCTAGTTATTATAGTGTGTGTGTGGGGGGGGTGGATGCCAGCCTACCAGTGCAGGTTATACACTCATACAGGCATACAGAGTGCTCTTAGTTCATACTAACTGAGCTTCAGCTGGCATGGCCTCCTTTCTTTATAGGCCACTTAGTTTAGCATCAGCCAGCACTTTCATTTTGTGGTGTCAAAAGTGCCATGGAAACAATGAAATCAAAGTGCAACCTACGCATTTATCAGGGCTGTGGGAGCACAACACAAAACAAAACAAAACAAAAGACATCAACGACACCACCAGGGGCGACAACAGCCCCGCGCGGATGGCCCCTTTGCCCCTCGCATCGCAGAAAGTTCCGGCGCTCCGCCACTCTTGACCCAGAAACTCCTGCTCGACTCCGGGGCTGCGTAATGGCGGGTGCGTGTGAGGCGCCATCTTCCTGATTAGCGGTGGCACGGCTGACAGGGCGACACCGCGCGGGCTGCTCTCCCCAGCGACGCCCCACACACCGCCGGCTCCCGTCAGCACGCGCTCAGCTCAGCTCCGCTCCAGCCTTGAAATATAAAAAAGCCCCATTAAATATGTACGCCAGAGCCTTCCATCCGCAGCCAGGAGTATGCCTTTTTGCATTTGGGGGCCGCGCGCTGATGAAAGACAAGCAAACAAATGGCGTCTTGGAACACTCCCGTGCCTGTCCCTGCCACAAAAACCCCCTTCGACATTTTCTGATATTTGCATCGAGCTGGGGAGGCGTCGCTGACATCTAGGAGCTGTCAGAGGCTTAGCTGGAATTACAGGCAGGGGGGACCTGGCAGGTACTCAAATTTCTTAAAAAACAGAGTGAAGAAAAAATGGAGGAGAGTGATAGATACAGAAAGGTGGAGTGCAGGCGAGGGAGAGAAGAGACGGAGAGAGGGAGAGCTGTTCTGCCAAATCGCAGTTCCTGACGGATCTCCAGATTCTGTCGGGGGAATTAGGAAGCCCACAATTAAACATATGGGCATTAAGATAATTGTCAGTTGTGTTGGCGGACATGATGGAAGCCAGATGGGGGAGAATCAGCGCACTCCTGTGAGGCTCCCTGGGAGATGGCTCTGCATTTTACCTGCCTCAGCGGCTCCTTCCAGTGTGTCAGTGCTGAAGGAGCGCAGAGGTGCGTGGAGGTGCTCAGCTCCCCCCCTTCACTCCCCCTAACTCTCCCTGCCACTCTACCTCCTCTGCTCTCCCTCCCTCCCTCCCTCTCTCTCTCTCTCTCTCTCTCTCTCGCTTTTCTTCTGCCTCAGTATCTTCTTTTCTAACTTGTTTACCTCTCCTGCTGTTTGAATATTTGCTCTCCTGAACTCCCCTTCACTCTTTTCTTCATGCTGTCTTCTCCTCTCCTCTCACTGCTACTTCTTTTTGCTATGTGTGTGGATAGAGTGCCCTCTATAGGTCACCGGCAGTAGTGTTAGCACGATCATAGAAAAAAATTAGGGAAAGGTTCTCTGGGGGGGCTGTGTGTGTGTGTGTGTGTGTGTGTGTGTGTGTGTGTGATTCTTAGCCTCTGAGTAATGTGTTTTCCCTCCATCGTTGTCTCTGCGCAGGTGGGCGCTCACCGTGAGGATGGCGTGGGCTTGCGTGGCAGTCATCCAATTGTGCCAAACCAAGTGCCAGTCCCACAGCTGCCCGTCCAGTCGGCCACCTCGCCCGACCTGAGCCAGCCAGACCCCTACAGAGGTAAGTGAAAATACACACACACACACACACACACACACACACACACACACACACACACACAGGGCGGGCACCGCTCCGTGAGCGGGCATGCCAAGGCCTCTCGCCGACAGACTCCATTTCACAAAAACAGTGCCACCTCTCCGCAGCCATCTCTCACACTAAGAATACCCCTTGCAAGCTCCCCGCGGCTGAAATGCCCTTAGCAGTTATTCCAATGCCAGAAATGGTACCAACACCAGCTTACAAAACAAAGCCAAACCATTTTCCCCTTTTTTAAAATGCTGAGGCGCATTCTTTTAAATAATTTCTACATTTATACATTGGCATAATTATCATTTCTACATTTAGAATATGATTGGTATATGTGGAAATGGAGAATATACTACAGATCTAACATTAGTTGATATACTTCAGGTTATAAAACTACAAAAGCTACAAGTACTCTGAATATGTCCTAAATAAGTCATAAAATGTTGAATAGAAATTCCGTCCATTGTGTGGTCAGAGAAAAACAGACAGTAGAATATGTAGGCAGAAAACAACTAAAATATTGTACTGAAATGTCAAGTTAACTGGAGCCAGCAACATGCCAACCATATAAAATCAGTGCACTTGGCACTCCCAGAGTGTAATGTGTAAATAATTACGACCCTGCCGAACACACACTTACACACAGTATAGTTGAAATATGAATATGTAAAAGGAAATTGCATATGACCGACGCCGCAGGGTGAATTAGCCTCTGGCGTGTTTAAAGGGGTGAGCAACTGCTCTGTGAAAACTGCCTCCCTGGCAACAAGTCCCCCTGGAAGCCCCAGCCAAGCGACTAATGAGGTGTTGAGCACCATAAAACAAAACAGGGAAACAAAGTTACACAGCCACAGCCTGGGCTTCAGCGCAGCGCCACTCCCCAGTCAAGCACTATAAATAATGTACTCACTATCAAAATATTATTTGTGAATTATAGACCAAGGGAAGTAGTAAAGGCCACTCTGTTTTTCTCCTCCTGCCTGCCGCTGTCGGATTTCTCCCAGACTTCACTTCGACGCTGGAGGGAGTTTCTTAAGCCCCGCAGCTCCGCCGCCACTCTTGTCTTAAATGTACTTTTGGGAGACTAGGAGCGGTGCAGGGGCAGTGATATGAGCTTGGAGTGGCGTTCTCACTTTGATTTTTAACCTCATTAGGGCTGTCAGGGTTGTGCTTTTGGCGGTGGCGGCGGTAACGGGTTTTGTGGAAGTGCACGGACGGGCAAGTGTACAGGATTAGAGCTAAGTTGTTTACGGCCGCGCGTACAGTCATCCATGAATCGTAGCCCTTGTCAAGGTATAGCGTTATGAGCCGGAGTAATATGCGCTCCACATTTCTCCTGAGTGTGCAGGCCTGATTTGATCAGACTCAAAGGGTCCTAGTGTGCGCTCACTATGTCACCTCCCGTGACTTTTGGGACTCGATTGGGTGCTCGAGGCGACGGGTTGCAAGCCCCCAGACTTAACCGGATCAAACTGGCCCTGTGAGCACACAAAAAACCACACAAAGTGGAGAAATCAATTAGAGAGTTGTGTGGGACGTACTCAGCCAGACGGAGATGGCAGGCGAGGGGCGCCACACACAGCCTGGACCGAGTCGATGCATTGTCCCCACCACCGCCCCCTCTCCTCCTATCAGTCCCGTCCAGTTCACGGGAGCCAGTCAAGCTCTTCCACATACGGCCTTTCGCTCCGACTCCCTCTGTCCACCCCCCACCACACACACACACACACGCACACAAGCACACACACACACACACATATATATACACACACACACTTATATCCCCCTCTCTCTCCCTCCCTCTGTCTCTACATGTATCTCTCTCTCTCCCTCCCCTCTCTCTCTCTCTCATGGCTGTTCTGCAGACAGGGCCTGGAGTGTTTGCGCCAGGTCACATGGCTCTGCTTTGTCTAAGTTTAAAGAGAGGCACAGTCACTTGATTTGACTTTGACTGCGCGCTGGAAGAGGGGCATTCAGAGGGGGCATTGAGCGGCGCTGGCATCCGTAAACAGACGCCGGATTGTGCGCTCAGGGCTGGGAAACAGAGGGCTCGGGCTCTTTTAGAGAGGGCCGGTCAGTCCACATAGAGGCCCCGCAGACAGTGTGTCAGGGGGGCCGTGCTTTTTGGGGTGCCTTTCTGACTGACGGAGTGTCTGGACCTGCATGCATCGACACTGGGAGGAGAGCAAAAGGGGCCGAGCGAGAGAGAGTGTGTGTGTGGTGAAAAGAGAGAAAGGCCGAGCGCTGTGTATTGTGCGTCTCCTGGCTGGCAGAAAGAGGGACTGTCTGGGCTGTGGTCTGAAAGCACAGGAGCTGCAGAGTGCTGTGGAGATGCTCGCATGGACGTGGAGATGGAGAGGGTGCCGGGAATAGCAGGGGCAGATTTTAATGGTGATGGCGAGAGTGTGTCTCTTGCCAGTGATGGTAAACAATGGACACAGTGTTCCACGTATTGGATGGGGAGGGGCGGGAGGATTCAGTGGGGGTTGGGGGCCTTTTCTCAATCTCCATACCACTCCGCAATTAGATTTAGATAATTCTGTATTCGGTGGTGCATAAACGATGCATTCAAATACATACCCCACACAGACACACACTTGATAGTGTACGCTCACATGTACACTCGCAGGCTGCATATGTCCATATAATCCCTTTCCCTCTGTGGCTTGCGCTTCTGTTTGTCTTCAATTTTCAGACATATTCCTATTTTCCTGATTACCGAAAAGATTAAAAAGTGGTTGCTGGCACCACTTCAGTGGGCTCAGTTAGTGTCCTTGAGATGACCTGCAAGATGGCCGCCTGCCGCAGTGCCGAGGCTTAAACGATAGTGATATTTTCATTTATTTTTTTGCTGTGGGGTGGTTAACTCGTACGGCTGCTCCCACTCATCTGTGACAGAGAAGCCGTGCCTTACCTCATCTGTCAACCAGTCAAAGCTCAACTCGGCATGCCAGGCCACCATCAGAGGAGAAGCGCAGAAACCATCAGCTGGGCCAAGCCCTTTACATTGTGTTGTACTAACCATCGCTCTCTCTCCCTCTCTCTCTCTCTCCCTCCCTCTCTCTCTTTCCTCCCTCTCCCTCTCCTTTTTTCTCCTCCTCAGCTCTCTCCAGTGGTCTTCAGGGCCAGAGCGCCTCGTCCGTCAGCTCCGAGATCAAGTCCGAGGACGAGGGCGATGAGAACCTGCAGGACAGCAAGTCCGTGGACACCAAGAAGGAGGATCCAGACAACAAGGACCTCAAGGGTCTAGATAGGTCAAGATCTAGGTAACCGTGTCTTCAGTGCTCACTTCATTCAACTCCTCAGTGGGATTTCGATGAAGTGAACAGTGTGCTTTGAGGGGCAGTTAAATGGAGGAAACACCCACAATGTACAGCCGAATGTACAGTTCAGTTTAAAAAAAAAAATCAAGTAATTATGCCTTACACATTGGCAATATAATTTCTACAAAATTCATGAGTAATGCATGTTATATACACTCCTATACACAAAACTTGCACGTATACATTATGCATAATTGACAAATAATCTTTTCCAAAATATTCCACACTCCCCATGGTCTTGAGCCTGGTTTTAGCTGCCCCTCACACATGAGTGTAGGCCCTCTCCAAATTCCAAACGCACCTGGTGCAACCCCACATTCTAGGGTAAACCCAGCCAGGTTTACGAGCTTTCACCTGGAATGAGCAACCTGACACATGTGGACCCCCTTGCCCCGAATCTCAGATGTCCATTGTTGCATTGCTGTGTTGTGAGAGTGCGGTGGAAGTAGTCCAGTGGCCTTTATGGACTGTCCACAGATTACGCTGTCTTTGGTTGAAGCTGTGTGTGCATGGCCATAACATTTCAGCTGTGTGTGCATGGCCATAACATTTCAGTGCTCAATCACAATTGTGGGAAAAAGAGCTGCTGGCTCTGTACTTGAGAGGGATTCCAAGCTAATTTCTGTCCGTCCGTCTGTCTGCCCCCCGTGTGTCCTGTGCTGCCCGATGCTCCACATCCCAACAGTAATAACGATGATGAGGACCTGACCCCAGAGCAGAAGATTGAGCGTGAGCGAGAGCGGAGGATGGCCAACAACGCGCGCGAGCGTCTGCGTGTGCGCGACATCAACGAGGCCTTTAAGGAGCTGGGCCGCATGGTGCAGCTGCACCTGAAGAGCGACAAGCCCCAGACCAAGCTGCTCATACTACACCAGGCCGTCGCCGTCATACTAAGCCTGGAGCAGCAAGTCAGGGGTAAGTGGGGTGTGTGTGGGTGTGTGTGTGTGTGTGGGTGTGGGTGGGTGTGTGGGTGTGTGTGTGGGTGTGGGTGTGTGGGTGAGTGGGGACCGGCTCCACAGCACCACATCTCTGCATGGTGGTGGTGGTGGTAGTGGAGCGGTTCAGGAGCTGGGCTAGCGTGCAGTAGCCTGAAAGTTGTCGGTTCAATTCCCAGCTTCCACCGTTGTGCCCTTGAGTAAGGCACTTAACCCCAAGTTGCTCCGGGGACAGTGTGATCTCTTGTAATATAGCTGACATATGTAAGTCACTTTGGTCAAGTGTCTGCTAAATCTAATGTCATGAAATATAATGTAATCTCATCATCAGGATGGGCACGTTCAATAAGGATGCCCTGGGCTAGCTCACCTAGCTCAGGCATAAAAGCGGTACCTTCACTTTGGGTCCGAGTGAAATAGAAACAAATAAAACTGTCCCATCGTCTGAAATGAATGGATAATTTTGTATGAATGAATAAGTATAAAAAATGTTCACACAGCACAGTTGAAGCCATAATACTTCTTCAATGAGGATTACTTAATGATTTGAATTTCTCCACTGCTCCACTTGAGGGCGCTGTCTCAACTGTAGTTTATCTCTGCTCTGCTCATGCTCTAGGCTTGCCAGTATTTAGAGTGGTGCAATATCTGACTGAATCTTGGCTATCACTAAGAATAACAGGTGAAAGGTGAGCGCTCCTCCTTGTCCTTGAGTCTGGCTCATGTAGGCATTCTTTGCTCTCTTCCACGTGTGTGTGTGTGTGTGTGTGCGTGCGTGCATGCTGCAGAGAGGAACCTGAACCCGAAGGCTGCGTGTCTGAAGAGGCGCGAGGAGGAGAAGGGCTCGTCGGACGGAGCCTCACTCTCGCTGGCCGGTGGCCACCACAGCATGGGCGACGCCTCCAACCCTATGGGACAAATGTAAAAAGCCCCGACATGGTCAGAATACTTCCACTTTAAACTAATCTGCTGTTGCACACGTGTACCAAAAAATAAGCTAAAGCATTCTCAATTGGGTTCTTCTTTAACATCGTCAAGTGCAACAATTTATTATGGAAATAAAAAACAAAGATGAGTAATTAAAAAGAATCCATAATGCACTCAGTCCCCCTACACTGACCGTCCAGCTCCTGTCTTTTGCCTTAAGGCTTCCCTGGACACTCGGGCAAGCGCCTCAGATCTGTCCAGTTCAGCAGATTAGAGTGGAAATCAGGCTTTACTCTGCCAGCATACAGACGCTCTAATTGGTTGCAAATGCAGAGAGCTGAGACTGAGTTCGCTGTGGATGGCAGTAATGGCTTAACAATGGGACTTCACAAACCCTTTCCATTTATCAAAGGCTGGGTACATTTTAACAACAGATTGGCATTAAGTGTGTTATCTGAGTGTGTGTTTGTGCGTGCGTGCGTGCGTTTGTGCGTGAATGACTGTATGTGTGAGTGTGTGTGCGCATGAGTGTGTGTGTGTATGTGTGCGCGCTATTTTTGTTCCTGTAACCCCCCACACACACACACACACACACACACACACACACACCTCCTACACCCCCTGCCTTCACCTGGCTTTTATGTAGATGTATTCATGAATGTGACTCTCTTGTTATTCAGCACACCACTGAGGAAAATGACATCCTCAATCACCTGCAGATGATATTGTTTGTCTTTACACCTCATGCATTAGTGCTCCCATTTGTTGTGTTGCCACCATATAGGCACAGGTTCAGTAGCTGCCCTCAGTGTACCTGCACTTCTGTAGTCAACTCACCAATTAATTAATGTGTCTTGTGTTGTCTTCATTTTTTTTTTTTTTTCTGATACTTGAGTGATTAAGCAGAGGTTAAGGGAAGTCAGGCAACAGCAGAGAACACTAAGGCCTTCAGACTTCTATATCAGAATCTACCTCTTTTTCCATCTGCCGACTATGTCAAGAGCCACCAACAAAATGTCCATACTGCCTTCAAAAGAGCTTGAGGACTGTTAATGTGATGTAGATGATGCTTTGGCGTTAGAGTGAGCACACTCCCTCTGTGGTGAGACTGCAGTGAGCGAGAGGTCGGGCAGCCTCGGTGTTCTCTGCGGTAGCTTAGCATGCGGTCTGCCTCGGGTGGTCCTCCTAACCCCATTCTCTCCTCCTCCAGGTCCAAGCTGCCAGAGTTCATCAAGGCGATGACCGACCACTTCCTTTGACAACGTCACTCGATTCCCACCAACCAATCAGCCAACCAATCAACCAGACCATGATTCAGCTCAGTAATTCAGTCAACCATCTGACCGACCAACTTTTTTTTGTTTTTTCCTGACCTGTCTTATGTCTTCTGTAGAAATACTGGCACATGTACAGGTGAAGGAAAAGAAGAGACACAAGACCTTTTTCCTTTTCTGTTCTTTTCAGCATTCCCAATTTTAAAAGAAAAAAAAAAAGAAACGTACATTTAAAAAAAAAAGTTAAAAAAAAGAAAAAAACAGGATTAAAAGAAAAAGAATATGTGCGCGAAAAATCGATGGGGGACTCCTCAAAACATATCATGATGTTGTACCAACATTGCAGGGCTGGTGCAGCCCTCAGACCGAACGGCAATCTACTCCACACTGTGGGACCTGCGGTCGTGCCTGACTTCCTGTCGGACGTCGAAAACAAAAAGAGATGAATCGAGTCAATCAATCCCACTGGTCTTGAGGGGGCGGGAACAGAACGAGGGGGTTTCCAACTAAAACAAAACAGAAAAGTGATTACAATCTGTGGTAGAAATTGAAAAATCATGTTGAAACTCGCAATAATGACAAAAAGTGTACTTCTAAATTCAGAGCAGATGAATTTGAACGGGACCGTGTGTGAAGGCAACTGCAGCATGGTTGTGCAGGAGAGGATTATGCTACCCCTATAGTGACTCCTAAGCCAGCACACACACATCCACACACACACACAGATACACACATCCCAGAGCCCACAGCACAGCCACTGAACAGAGAGAGAGGGGGACTGCAGTGAGGAGAGGGGGAGGCCGTCATCACATCTTTCCTCTCATAGTCCCAGCAAAGAGGACTGTGAAAGGGTGGAGCGAGAGAGAGAGAGAGGAGAAGAAGAAAGACGGGTTGATTAGAAGGGAGCAGACGTTCGGTCAGGGGCAAGAAAGGTAATGGCTGGTCAGTGTGAACACGGGCAGGAGAGAAGCAGGAACCCAGTGGCTCCTTTACTCCCATCACTCTGGTTGTTGACTTCTCCGTGTGTTTGGTTTTGTTTTCTGCCCTGGTCTAGCCGCTCACAGCTCCTGACCCCCACCCATGCCCCCAGTGCTCCCCTTTGACCCCTGACCCCTCAGCCAACCACCTCCCCCCCCCCCCCCAGAGATGCAACTATGACATGCTACACTTCTACCAATGTGCCTTTTTAGAGTCCATATCATCACACAGCGTGAGGAAGGAGGACCTTATTGGGACTTTTTAGGATGCAAGCTTAGGGAAAAATCGTTTTATTAGGTCATTAGGTCTATGCAGTCAGGTTTTTTACAGCCTGGGATTTAAAAAAAAGTAAAAAGGAAAAAAAAGTATTTTTTGGATAAACTGTATTTAATGTACTGTAATGCTTATATGTAATTAGAAGGCGTGTCCCTGGAGAATAACCTGTTTTGAGTGAGTTATGCCCCTCCCCCAGCCCCGCCCTCTCCATGACCCCCCCTCGGCCCCTTCCTCACCCCCCGCAGCTGGATTTGTTTCCATAGTGAGCGACACGTCTGTTATTGAGCGTTGTATTATAGCTATCAGCTTTTTATCAATATGGGCTTGTCCGTGGGCCACTGTAGTCTTCAGTACAAATGTGTGGTTGTATGTGTAAAACTGATTTTTTTTTCTCTCTTTTTTTAAAAAAAACTTTCTCTTATTCTTTGTCTGTTCTGGTTTCTCTGTCGGGGAAGAAAAAAAAAGGAGACCACTTTTGCTGTGTCTCCCTCTGTGGTTTCGCTTATCCAATCAACACGAGGCACTGAAACTGGAAAAGAATCTATTAGAAATCAATATATATAAATGTAGAAATATATACGATATTATTGAAAAAATGGTGTCAATTTCGAGAGGAGAAATTGTTGGGGGGGGGATGAATTATTTTCTCTAATCGTCGGGTGGAGCTATACGAGAAGCACTCCAGTGTTACTTTTTTTCTGAAAGTGACGTGATGGCTGAAGCACGCTGACATCAGTGACTGTGCGGGCAGAACTTTAGGGACCGGACATCCATCAGCACCACTCACTGCTACTCAGCTGTCAAAAGGACACACTGACATTTGTAAATTGTATGCAACAAATGCAAACCTACCATAATTTTGAAATTGTGTATGTAAAAGTTATATTTTTACATGTAGACTGTTGTTATTTTGTGTTTAGAACTATGTTGTATCAGTTCTTTTTTTCTTCTTTTGTTAAAAGATGACAAAAGTAATTCAGTGTGTTTTGAAAAAAAAATGTGTCACATTGAAAATGTAGTCAAATGCTTCAGAATCTTCTTTTTTATTGTTATGTTTATAATGTATTTCCGGGAACATTTGTTTGAGGGACTCTGGGAATGGAAAATGAAAAGGTATATAGTATTTGTTTCATGCTCCATAGTCATTACATTGCCATTTTTAATTGTATTTTGGATATAAAAATGTAAATAGTCATAACAGGCAGGGGGGAAATTGTCATTTTTGTCGAGGGTGATTACTTTCGGACAGCAGAGTGAGGGGATGAACCGTTCTCTAGCTGCGCACCATCTGTTGGTCCAAGGCAGGTGCCAAACACAGCGTCCAGTGGTGGCTGTCAGATTCAGCCCCCAACTCTTCAGCTCTCCTAAAGCGCTGCCATCATGGGTCTGAAGCCTGGAACAGCTTTTTGTCAGATGCCATCATTAGACTTGACCAACGCAGACCAACAGAATCGCCTTCTGTTATATCAGTGTCAGACGATTCTTAGTCTCTGAAGGAGAGAGTGTGAAGAAGTCCTTATTTTCCCACGTTACTGCTGGGCTGATAGTAGACAGTATTTAGACCTTGAGAGGCATGTCATGCAGTGCGTTGTCACACAATGGGCAATCAAGGCAGCGCTTTTTGGCCACACTTTATATGAATAGTCCACTTTAGACTATATACAGATGCTCAGATGATCAACTGTTGACACTCTGTTAATTCAAGTGTATGATTAAGGTTAGGGGTTGGGTTTGGTTCAGGTGATGTTCAGTAATTGTTCAACAACACTTTTACATACTTTAATTCAAGTGTATGATTAAGGTCAGGGGTTGGGTTTGGTTCAGGTGATGTTCAGTAATTGTTCAACAACACTTTTACATACTGAACCTGAATCTCAACATGATCTGTTAAGTCTTTGTGGGCGGACTATCCAAGTAAAGTGATGCCCATTGTCTTTGCCATTGGTTTGCCATCCACATAAGAATTCCCTTAGTGTTAAACACTTCCGTCAGACGTTGCTTGTCTCATTCCATCACTCATTTAAGATTTTTTTCTCATTACAGCCAGAAAGTAAGGCCAAAACATTTCTTTTTTTTTTTTTTTTTTTTAGGTTTGGTTGTGAATATTTCACCTTGCATTTGAACCAGTTTGTCATGTTGTGCTTTAGCAGTTGTTACAGCTTGCTTTGGGTTTGAGGCCATGTCTTGTCTCCAAATGAGGGTTCTTTATCGTGTAAATCTCGTCATGGCAAATATCTAGAGATGCAGTAAATGTCCCACACAGGCAGCAAAATATAGCTGATATTTGGTCATTTATCGATGTGTTTTTCAGTGCACATAAAGGAATGGGGAAACAATGCATTTTATAAGAAGTGGTTGTGTGTCAAATTTGTTTTTTGCAAGAAGTGCTAATTTTTGTAACTTGGACAAATAATAATAAACTGAACAATCATTGGAGCCCAATTGCTTCCCAGCTGTGGGTTCACTTATTATGGGAAATAAATAAAAAATCAAAGTGAAGATTAGCTGGATATCTGTCACCCACTGCCAACCATTAACAAAAACTCTTCTGACCCTTTCAGTGTCATTAAACTGTGGAAACTCCATCACTTGCTGTGAATGGAGAATAATGATTTACTCTAAGTTTTAAATTACCAGTGTAATTCAAATGATTGTCTTAAGCAGAGCCGAAATAAACAGTAAAACACAAAGGCAAATGACAGCATAGCAGAACACACTGTTACTAATTAAAAACCAGTTCCATTTGTCTTCAGTCCTGCTAGAATGAACAGGCACCTGTCAGTCAAGTTAAGTATGCAATTTGTGTAGTCTTCCATATATATTTATTTCTTTTTTGTCTTTTTTGGCCCTGTTTAATTTCCATACTGTGTGTAGATGTGGGGCTTGGAGAGGTCAAGAACAGAGGAGGAGAGGTGAATAGTCCCGTTAAGGAAGTAGTCCCCCTACTCAGCCCTTGGAACAAGCACAAACAAATCGGTAGAGCAGCTGACCGGAGGGTTTTACACCCATCTTCAAACTGATGAGGAATTAAAGCAGGAGGCTCCACAGCTCTGAGGCTGACTTTATTCTTCCTGAGTAGTCATTCTCTCTCATTCCTCTGTATTTTTAAACAGCCATCCTTGTGCAGTGGTTTTAAACATGATCATTTCAGAGTATTATAGACATATGTAATAGTGAAAATATATGGACTGTGGCCTTTTTCATTCTTGTTACTTGTGATGCAATTAAGTGAAGAAAAATACAGTAAGCAGAGAATTACCATGTATCAGTGCCTGGCTTTTTGTTATAAGACTTCTTTTGTCTAGTGCCCTTTTGCTATGGAATAGACTAGCGCACCCTATTCTAGAGAAAAGAAAAAAAATGAAAGCTAAATTTGAAAACAAATTATATTTGGCTTATTTTTTCCAGGGGCTATCATTTTATACCAGGAATATTGAGTAAATCAATGTAAAACGGGAGGAAATAATGTCCAATTCAAAAATATTCCACTTTGTAGGTTTTTGGAATCATTCGCAGTGAAACAGTTTGTTACTTTATTTTACTATTTAAAAAAGTTATTTTAGCGTGTGTTACGAGACGAGACTGTACAGCGTAGTGGGCGGTGGCCCTCGGACTGAGGACAGAGGGAGACGTGGGTACCATCCAAACCTGCAGCAGTGATTCAGAGGAGAAAACAAAAAGAAAAAAGAAAAAAGCGACAGTTACACTTTCTTTCCAGTGTGAGGCGATGAGCCTCAAGCCTTTTCTTTTCATGTATTTTCAGTGTGTGTGTGTGTGCGTGTGTGTATGCGTTCCTCTTTTGATTTCATTTGATTTTTTTTTTTTTTTTAATTATTGTTTCCATTGGACTTTTTTATTTTGTTTTTCATTATAATTATTATAGTTGTTATTATTGTTATTATTATGATTACTTTTTCTGATAAGTAGAAGTGTCCACACAGGTTTGTGTGCTGGAGTTTCTCTTCAAGCCAGCTTATATTAGGCCATTGCCTGTTGTTTTTCATCTTGTAGTTATTCAATGAAGTCATGTACATGACCGTTCTGTAGCAATAAATGTGCCATTTTTATAACCTAGCGCTTTCATGACTTGTTTTTTTTATCTTAAAAAAAATACAACATTAATATCGCAAGAGGTATACAGAATGACTTCTACAGGTTTAACTGGGATTAAGGCAGTTAAGCTTGCAGATTTGTTTGCAATGATTTGATAATGAGGTGGATGTAAAATGTAGAGGTGTCCTCACTGGTATGAGGAGAAACCACATGGTTTAACCACAGGATAAGCGTAGACGGCTCAGATCTTTAGCATGTTACCTCTGGTGTGGCCTATTGTCTTTATCTGTGAGGAACTAAAACAACTTTATTCCCTGGTGGCGCAGCCAAGCCCCCTCCCCCATTACTAATTTGTTCTCGTTAATCTCAAGACAACTCCCAAACCTCAGCCTCTTCTTTATGATGACATCTCTGCTCAGGCATGGTCTCTTTTGGTTTCATGCTGATTCATTGACCTGGCAGAACAATCTCAACACCCCCACCTGTCAGTCGTCTTAACCTGCCGTCATAGAGACAGACGTCTGGGATGAAATCCTCTACCTGACTCATTCCGAGAAATACATTTCATTCAGCTTTGAGGTCATACAACATCTGTCATGTGTCATATGTGCCACCAACCATTCACTGGTGATGGGTTTTTGTTTTTGATGAAAAGAGAGAAATTGATACAAAACTGAATTTACACCTCTTTGGACTTATTTTACCACACTTGCCAAAGCATGAACATATACATATAAAAATTTTAATATCAAAATGTATTTTCCACCAGCGGAAAGCCTCAATGAATCAAAAGTTTGCCACACCTTATGTTGGTATGTATAGGCCCCACGCCTCCCTCACCTCACGCTGTGACATCAGCTTGGTAAACTATGCCAGAGAGCTGCCTCTCCCTCAGCCTCCACACCCATACTGGGGCCCCCTCCACTTCTCTAGGTGGGGTAGTAATGTTGGTCTGGCTGGGTTCCTATAGCAACTACCTCCTGTCCTTGCACTACCTGGCCATTAGAGAGACTACTGCCGCTGAGCCTGAAGACTTAATACCTCTAGTGACACATCACCATGGATTATACACAGGATGGGGGCTTATTCTTCCTATTACCTGAGAATAGAACACGATATTTTAAAATCATGAATCATGTGTGGGAAAGGGGATGTACTGTAGTTCCAGTGAACCAGGCAAGTTCACTCTTGCTTAATTGTTTAGGTAGACTACGGAAGAAAATCCCAGTTTCAACAGATTCTTTCAATCAAAAATAAGTAGGCCCAGGGAATGCTTGAGTAGGCTCTTATTAAAGGATAATTCCGGTGTAATTTTGACCTAAAGTGTCTTGAAACATGATACCGAGTGTGAACGATGTCTCATAGCTCACCTCAGCTTGTCCCCTGCACTCAGAAATCTGGCGCTAGTTAGCCAATGCTACCAACAGGGTTTCGTTGTGGTGCCTCGGGCATCGGCCTAGCCATGCAAATAAATCACTATTTTACACTATTTACCAGGCTCAAAGTAGCTCCATACTTCATTGGTAGACTTCCGAGGGCCTTGACATTTAAAACGAGACATGGAGAACTTTGAAAAAGCACTGGTAGATTATTCACAAGATGATTTATACAGACGGTACCTTAAGGAATTTTAAATAGTGTGACGAGTACAAACAAACAGGTATGATAAGGGGTCAGATTCCAAAACGAATTCATTGGAAATGCATGGATTCAGTTGCTTCCGGTAGCAGCAACTGGAATCCATGCATTTCCACTGAATTATTTCTGAGTACAGGGGACAAGCCGAGGTGGGCTATGAGACATAAGTTCACACTCGGTATCATGTTTCAACACACTTTAGGTCAATATCACACCGGAATTCTCCTTTAACTAGGATACTAATTCTCCAATAGGCCAACATGGAGTCATAAGTGGACTGCTGATATTATTAACTTGGAAACTAATTCTCAAATAGGCCAACATGGGGTCATAAGTGGACTGCTGATATTATTAACTAGGATACTAATTCTCAAATAGGCCAACATGGGCTCATAAGTGGACTGCTGATATTACTTAGCCCACCTTTTGATGTCAAGTTGTAGGCCTTCCCTCTCAAAAAAATAACTGCACTAATTTCAAAACTATCAAACTACTACTAAGTGTCAAATCTGTGTTTTGGAGAACTTATTTGTAGTTCATATGCAGAAAATGTTTTGGACATGGAAAACTAAATTGCACATCATACTGCACTTTACTGCAGTATTTTTGACATGAACATATGTAGCCTAGTATGGTTGTCCCATTCACCTGTTACTTTTTGTTGTAGGCCTAATTGCCAAGACACAGTATAGTCAGATGTCTACCTCAGTTGTCACTTAAAGCCTGTTTAATGTTCATTATGGTTTTAGCATATTCTTGCCAAACCAAATTGTAACATTCCAGGCATTCAAAAGTTAACCAGCTTTGCCATAAATGGTCATGTCAAATATCCATTCTGCAAAAGTAGGCGGGAGACAGGAAGTTCTCTTGACAATAATGTGAATATTGGCGTATAGCCATAATAGCTCTGAATGTTGCTCCATGGATATTTTCACGAGTTCATGTTAGAATTGCAGGTCGTTCTGAAGGGCGTAGTCTAGTGTCAGGTGTGACGCCCTCACGTTTACAGGTGATCCACCCTCATGTCAAATCCAAGCAGGTCCACGCGGAGTTATTACAACACCAGCGCTCACACGGGACGCCCGCGAAAACTGGAACGAAGAGAGCACGACTGAAAGGTTTGTTTGACATCTGAAATATAGAGAGATTAATAGTGTCACTATTAGACACCGATTTTGAAATTAATTGTAAGTATGACAAGGATAGGCATACGTTTAAAGTCACCCACGGAGTAACCTGGCTGCTGTGAAAATGTTTCAAACAACAGTGCTTCTTATGACCGTAGTCTACAATCAATTTAACATTGATTGATGAAATGTCTCATTTGCGTGTCGTGTCCTATGCAAATTATAGAAATGATGGTTATGGCATTATAAGGAATACTGGTTGGTCCTTACAGCAAGTGAGCAAAATATTTCATTTGCTTAGTGTAGCCTACTGATAAAGTCACCAAAAAGTAGGCTTCTTCAAGTCAACAGGCAAGAGCAACAGGCAGTTAACACTTGGTTTCCATCTTTATAGGCTACATCTCAGGTGAATGACAGGCATGTTTTCAACAACAGTAGTGTTTTTTTCTACTTGACAAAGTTGAAAGGAGGTGGTTTTGACATCTCTAGACACGTTTTCTATCAGTGTAATGGTAGTGGCCTGAAGCACATATTGTTTTAAACGCCACAGTATATAGACAGTTGCTACAGTTCTCCCTTAAGATACATATCAAGATACAGTGAGCCTAGGTTTTGATATGCCACTTTCACTTACACACTTCAATGATTTTGTGGTGTGTCTGCTGCCATGAAACATAATTAATAGTGGGAAATAATTGGTTTGTCTGATTTGATGTTGGAATAAGCTACTAGGCCTAACAAATGTTTGTACTTATTTGTTAACTTAGTCTTTACAGTTTAGTCTATGTCTGTGTTTAAAATTGTGATTACTGTAATATATGGTCATATTTTAGATCTGTACACGTAATCTATGAGACAATACTGGAATACATTGTAGTTTGGTGTTTTTTCACTGATCTCAACTCCACCATTCAAGCTCATCGCAGTAACCAGCAGGCCTATGACTTAACCTCTGATCCAACTGATTAAGGTTTGGCATGATAAGAACTCTCATATAGAGACAGCATGAAATTCTTGTGTGTAGAACACACCCTGATACCAGCATTCAGACTTCAGAGAGGCTAGACGATAAATCAAAGTGAAAGGACTGTGAGGTGGAGGCACAGTGGAATAGACAGAGAGCCTGAAGACAGTGACAACACCTAACACAACACGCAGCCTTGTAAACCAGGAGACGTCTGAACTTGCATCTCCCATGGCAATTGTCAGATTCATCAGAAATCACATCATCGCTTAGTATTATCTGTCGGCATATAAAAGAAAGGAACCTGCTGGTAGAGAATCATGGTGAGGTCAGAAGAGTGTAGCACACTGGGTTTGGAGTTAAATAGAGAAACAGGATGTCACACCTAAAGCCCACCCTCCTGTTGAGCAGGAATGTTTCCATCAGTTTGAATTTGCTAAAAACTTTCATGGTTTGGATTCATATGCTGTTCTGGCTTCAATCCATGACTAGTGTTCTGTATCAACAACCAAACTATCATTATGCCACTTAAGCAAACAGCACAAAGAATTTCGCTGGATTCCACATAGTGCCTGTAATGGCTGATTGGAACAGAACTTTAAGCAGGAGAGGCCAGAGAAACCATAGCACTCAAAGTGTGGTGAGAACATCAAATGTTATGCATATTATTTTTAGTCAAGTCCCTTTATCTCATCACACACGGAAATACTAAATAACACACGGAGAGCCACCAGCTCTGGGCTGGCTGTAATCATAGTAGCTGTACTGTGAGTGGCTGTCAGTGAGGCTACCTACCAAGGCGAGATGCTTGGGAACTTCAGTGTTCCCACCAGCAGCACAGGTTGATGGAGGATAGGGCTTGTGCCAAACTCGTGTGGAACGCTCACCGCCCTTGTACGGAATGTTTGGTGTGCCAGTCAACAAAGAGCAGTCTTCTCTACCAAATACCAAGCCTAGTTGTGGAAACTGTTCCCCATAACAGTGTTCCATCAGTTCCAGATAGCTATAAGGTAACCAGTTACTGTATTACTATGGCACAGCTCACTGACTGCAAGCCTTTGTGACTGCTCTGAACATGTTTATTTTTCAGTTTCTCTTCCAGCTAACACACCTTAGCCTCACATGAGAAATTCAGTGTTTGAGCAACAGCTCGTCTGCATGTGGTGATCTTACTGTGTTGATTCATGTGTCATGGTGGTGCAGTTAATCTGCCGGTTATGCATACAATGAAGGCAGGAACATCAACATGGTGTTAAGTTCCATTAAAAATACACCTACAGTAGACAGACCTAGACCAAAGGTCTGTCCACACACTGGGTGCATGGATATGTACTGTAAAAGATAGCAGTCTATTCTAAATTATTCCTGTTACCTCAAGTTCTGGACAAGACCCCATTTGCTGTATTTTCATGTCATGTTTTCTTATTTTACAAATGTACATAAAGGATGAATGACAGAAGATATTTAACAACAAATATTGACCAAGTTGTCATTTGTTTAAATATCCCATACTTCTGAACTGAATAGCAATTGTTCATAGCCCCAGTGAACAATCATTTTGTCAGTTTACCTCACCAGTGAGCTTCAGGAGGATGTGATTGTTTGTTGGGGCATCAATCAGGCTCTTATCTTATCTAGCATAAACTACTGTACACTCATACAGCTCAGTGGCCTCGTCACACACAGCACATAGAGTACAGCATGCGGTGGAGTTTCTGTAGACACGTGTGGGCCTTTCACTCTTACAGGGAAGCTCACACACATACAGTACCGCAGGCCACTGCCATTTGATTGACATGGTGCATTCCAAGTTGCAATCTTCCCATGTAGTCCATGTTGTAATATTCCCAAGGCGAGTTTTTGCTTTGCCTTGTTACAACATTGTCTGGTGGTGCCAGAGAGCGTTTCAAAGAGGGTGTGTCAGAACTTTGACTTGTTCTTCCAGATTAGAAACCAGAATAAAAAGCATTCCAGAACCGATATAGTCATAGTCACACGTTAACTTTTTCAATTGGTAAAGGTCCTGTAAGCAGGACATTTACTATGTTTTCTTGACAACTGTTGTTGTCATAAAATATGGTGTAACAAGGTAATTACAAAGCATAGATCAGGAGCAGTTGATCATCCCTATGTAGGAATTACTGATTCCAGTTTCTGGAACAAAGCTGTGGAATGGGTTTTGATCTTATTGTTGGTCTGAGTGGTGAATGTTTATCTCAGGACTAAGGGCTTGGCCCAGGACTCACATTTGAGTTCATTCCGTTTGAGATCCAGACCTTGTGCATTGTTCGGAGGTCATAAACAGTTATTAAAAGGACCAGCCTTTAAGCCATGTGCAGCTCTCCTAAACCTCATGCCAGCCTGTTAACACTTTTTGTGTTTTGAAGTGACACAAAAAGATGAATGAGATTTTTGGCAGTCATCTGTGGTGCTTTTGTCATGTCTGTCTGGCTCTACATGGCATTAGTGTATGTCTGTGGTCTTTACATGGTCTGGTTTGCTCTTCCTTTCTTAAGGTGCTTTAGATTGTTGTCTAATAATAGTATATTACTAATGTATTATGAGGTTGGTCTAGCAGCAAGGGCTTAGACCTGGTTAATTGATTTGGTTTTGTGTGCCTTCCTGTTTGTTTTACTTGAATGTGCATACCAGTATGCATTTTGTAAAGTACCTCCTTGGAACAACACAAATGTACATAGTGGGAAGTATGGTTGGAAATCTTTGTAAAATAAGTTAAGTCTGTGTGGATGTTAGTTGTTCATTCTCGTAAAGTTGGTGTTTGTCTGCTGTCCTTAACAACATAATATATTTTTTTCCGAAGTGTTTACAACTTAGTGTTAACTAATAATTGTTGCAAACTGGTACTAAGAACAAAATATTAGTGCATTCCTGGATCTACATCCTTATGCATGCTTCCTGCCAGGAGTTTTACGGGCTTTTCCCAAATCATGGAAGTAACGTCGACACATCGGTATAGTAACAGCATCCATCAGGCAAGTGTTATTTAAATAAACTCCTGGTGTACTTACAAACTTTTCAATGCCTCGTTTTATGAGTAAAGAACATACTGTAGAAGTTTGGTACCATTCAGGGCATTATTAGTGGGGTAATTTACGAGATAAAAGTTGGTTACATTACGCCTGCAGAAACGAATTAGTTTCTGACAGGGCTCCTCGACCAGGGTTCAACCAAGGGAAAACAGGTTCTGGGAGGGTGTTTGGCTCGGGGTCATGGTGCAAAGGACCCTAGGGTGAAATTACTCCGAATCATCGCTTTAATTGAACTCTCACCTTTTGTGTGAAAGGGCAGAAACATTACTGGGTCTGTGTTTAGGGTTTCATACTTGTATGTGAATGTGTGTGCACATGTGAGTGTGAGGAAGGAGAAATAATGCAGGAGTAACTGTGTGTGTACACTTTTGTGTGTTTCTGTAATGTCTCGTTGCGTGCGTGCGTGCATGTCTGTCTGTCTGTTTGTCTGTCTGTCTTTTTGTGTTTGCAAGAATGTGTGCTGTGCATATTTCAGTATTTTGACATGCATCTAGTTGCACATGATCTCCTCCCAATTACATAATCACCACCCTTTGTTAACAAGGCAGTCAAGACAAACTAATGAAGTATAATTATCTAGTGTTGGCCTGTACAACTTGTTCCTATTCTGATGGCACTTGCGCCTATAACCTGTGTTACCTGCCTGTGTCTGCGTTCCTGTTCTAGCGGTGGGGTCTACAGTAGCACAGCTTCAGCTGAAGGACTGCTGTGATGCCAGCAGAGACAGCATAGGTGGGTGCCCATGCCCTTACCATAGAGGTTAAATGCACTGTCAATATTTATATCAATTAGTGCCAGTTCAGTTGCAGTTTTTGGCAGACAGACAGCATGTTTCCTAACTCATTTCCAAGCATTTCTAGTTTTAGAATCGGATTTCCGAGGAATCAAGGAATATGAACTTATTGGAAGACTCATGTAGCATACAGATCATTTGGAATGGCTGTCTGTCACTGATTTTGAAGTTCCCCTTTTTGTGAGTAGTCATTTTTTCATGTACTGACTGGACCACAGTGGGGTCTCTGTACTCTGCAAACAGTACAAATAAGTATCTAGTATACAGCTTTATAACATGCTTGCCTCTGGATATGTTCTTCAATTGATTGGTTGATTGGGAAGGATAGGACAGGTCTGAAAAGTAAACATGTCTGACCTGGGGGTAGGGTTGGGGAGTCACCCATGCTTTTGAAGCTGCTTTGATCATACTGAGGCATTGTTTTTTTTTTTTTTAAATGACAATGTGGTATGTACCCTGCCATAGCTGCAGCACTAACAGGTTCAGTGGCAGCTAGAGCCTCAGGTGTCTTGTGCAGCTGGAGAATGACAAGTCTTTCATGAGGCACCACAGAAACAAGTGTAGCTGAGGCCAGAGATGGAAGGTGCAGTGGTACAGGCTGCTTGCGCTTCTCCTCATGCCTCCACTATATATGTCATATTATGCTCAATAACAGCAGTAATTAGGTTAAGGTCAAAGTAATAGTAAGTCTTGGACACAGTCATATCTGTGATTTGACAAGTTGTTAAAGTGGGAAAGTATCCCAACTTAGTATCCCCAATACACGATAACCCATTCCACTCATTCAATCTCACATAGCGACCCTGCACCTGCTAACCAGTCTTTGGGAAAACAAAATCTATTTTTAATAGATCATCTTCTTTACCCCCTACTATAGTTCAGAAACTCTAGACATGTTGAATAATTTCTGTCAAAAGCTCTTTTGAGCTCTCTTCAGTTCTTTTGAGCTCTCTTCAGTTCTTTTGAGTTCTTTTGTGGCTTGAGGTGTTTCTGAGAGTTCAGATCAGAAACACGCCGTCCTCAAGGCTGCTCTTCTGTGATGTGGCAATGTGTCCTCGACAGGCATCTCTTTGTACCTGGGGTTAATGAGCAGCTCTACACTGTTGTGTTCCTCTCCAGATAAATGATATGTGAACCACAGGGCCCCTTTAGAAGATAAGCCTCTTTAAAAAAAAACTGATTCATTCATGGTTTTGGTAAAAGAAACACAATGACTGAGCAGGACTATTTGACCATATACATGTAACTCAAAATTTCGTCAGAGCAAACGTCCTGATAATGTTTTAGCTTCCGTCGTATTATGTAAATTTAATGTGTGTTTAATTAGCCACACACACCCAGTTCTCTTGACTTTGACTTTGTTTACAATGTGTGCATGTGCCAGGGAGTGTGTGTGCGTGCGTGCTTGTGTGTGTGTGTGTGTGTGTGTGTGTGTGTGTGTGCGTGTGTGCGTGTGTGCGTGTGTGCGTGTGTGTGTGTGTGTGTGTGTGTGTCCTTCATCTAGAAGGAAGCTAGGTCATTATTTATGTATTATTATCTTTAAGGGAGCATACAGTGTATTTCAACACAAGCAGTTTTGTGATTTATGTTATGTTATGCTTTAAATGCTTTTGACTCATTTCCTGTACACGTTGATTTGAACTGGAAGTAATCCATCTTTGAGACTCTGAAGCATTTGAACTGTGTGTCCTTGCCTCCCTTTAGTCCACAAACATCTCTGTTTGACAGGTCCCAGATGTAAAATACTATCACTTACGGTCATTCAGCCCGCTGTAAACATTATCACTGCACCCTCTTTCTGAATTCCTTCTGAAGCTAGGAACCATAAAAATACCATGTCTATCTGCATGTTTCCTTGGATTGTGTAAGCCAATGTTTGCCCCCCCACTCTTCTGAAAGGGGTGAAGGTGGCTTGGGGAGTGCAGGTAAGAGGGCACATGTAGAAAAACAGCATGTTGCGCAACCTGGGGAGTCCTGTAGGGGGTTGGGGGGTCATCATCACAGTCAGTCTGACTTTCAATGGTTCCACACCTCAGTGTGATTAAGTGAGAAAGCTAGAAAGTGAGAGAGACAGACGCCTGCCACACCCAACTAACCCCACCCTAGCTAGCATGTCTCAGAGTGGCATCTGCCAGCACTGGGCCAGTCTGTTCAGGTCGGGTGTGTGGGAGGGTGTGTGGGATTCCATGACATTGGGAATGCATGTGTTACTCTAGTTTAGTGGTCTGTAAATGACATATATCAAGGTCAGTTGTCCACATCTGAGTCTCACTTCAGAGCTTTGAGCACATGAGTGAGACGACGGAACACCTGTATAAATTCCCCAATGTGAACTCACAGGCAAGTGACCAGAAAAACAAGTTGTGACTTCCCCTCCTCTCTTCCATTCTCCTCCTCCTCTCCTCCTCTGTTACTCTCCTCCTGTTCTCCTGCACTGTGCTTTTGCTCCTCAGTTTCAGTTTTGCTCAGTGTCACGCTCTGACAGACGTACTCTACCTGCACAGGACTTAAGGTAATGATCAACTCCCTTCTACCAGTCTTGCCCTGTTCTCTCTCTCTCTCTCCCTCTCTCTCCCTCTCTCTCTCTCTCTCCCTCTCTCTCTCTCTCTCTCTCTCTTTCTCTCTCTCTCTCCCTCTCTCTCCCTCTCTCCCTCTCTTTCTCTCTCTTTCTGACTCTACCCTGGTCCCTGCGGCCCTAAACGGGTCCTTGGCTCTCTTCCTAAACCTCTTAAGAGCTTTTTGTTTTGTTCCCAACAGCATAACTGTCAGTTTCTGTATCACTCGTGTTGATTTTGGCACCTCTGTGTAATGAGACACGTCTGTACCAGTGCGGACTTCTTTGATAGTGTCGGGTTGATGTGTCAGGGTTGTTCTAGGCAAAGTTGCAGATGAAGAGGTTAAAAGTTGGTCTTCTGGACATATTTTATGGCCTCTCTCCTTGGGATGTGTTTTCTCAGTATACAGTATTTATGAATGATTTAAGTCTTAAAGCAACACATTGTAGTTCTTGTAGTACTCATTTTTACGCCACACCGACTTACAATATGGAGAATGGAGGCCCTGACACTGCCGATGTGCACCTGGTATTGCATGTAACGTTGTTGTCGTGGGTAGGGGCATGAACCATTTTGTTGTGTTAAGACAAGTTGGGTACCCCCTTATCGCTAAATGGGTACTCAGTATGTTAAAGATTGCGAAAAGGGGAATTCCTGCATTGTGTTACTTAACCTAAGACCCAGCGATGATGCCTGTGGCAACTTGCTGGGCAACCACATAACCGTGGTCTGATCAGATGATCATGGCAGTTTGCCTATTTTATTTGAGTTCTCCAAAAACAATTGCTGCCCAATATCAATGGGAATATGCCCGAACAGCAATACCCAAGAACACTGGCCAGCAGCATTGCACAAATCCCCCTACAGTATGTATCATGAGCTGCATGCCCCCATGTGCTGTGTGTGTCCCCATTTAGCTCACCAGAATGGGTAGAGAGGATTAGTCACAGGGTAAGGGCACAAGACATATACTACTATTCCCTGTATTCTGTTCCCCTCTGGAATACTGGGCTATAGCCTTTATTTGATGAAACCTTTACCTTCAGAAAATGGTGTGGATGTCCACATAATGTCTTGCTTAACACCAACAGTGAGCAGGCCTAAAGTCACACCAGCCACACCATGTAGACAAGGCTGACGTTGAAATAGACAGAAAAGCCAAGGTTTCAGTTAACATTTTACGGTCTGTGTGTTTTATTTAGGAATTTGTAGTATCACATACACACAGCGTAGAGTGGAAACAGGAGTATCTGTGTTGTGGTTATCTGAAATATCTAAAGTATGACATTGGCCTGGGTTGTTGTTGATTTTTGCTTCTCTCTTTGAGTGTGTGTGTGTGTGTGTGTTCAGAGGAGTTCCCATGCCCTCCCATGCCTGTTATGCTTCCTGACCATTCCCATGTTTGGCCAAATATTTCCCTATTGAGTGTTTTTTGAAGTGCTCCCACCACCCACCTCTGCATTCTTGTGGTATTTGGTGTTCTCTTTGTTCAGCCCTATGAGAACATATTTGAATTGGTTTAATATTTTGTTATTTTGATATTTGATGTGTTGTAGGCCCCCATTATAAGAGTGTGTACATAAGATTTTGTTTTAAGGCTCCATTCCACTGGCGTCTTGTGTGCATGTCTGGTAAACAGTTACATTAAGCATTAAGCAATCAGGAAAGTTCAAGGGTTCTGGTGGATCTCTTTTGGGATTTATACTAAAGTCTTTGCTTCTCAAGTGCTTGGTTGGTCATTTGTATTTCCTTTACCTCTTTCTCTCTCACACACACACACACACACACACACACACACACACACACACACACACACACACACACACACACACACACACACACACACCACTTTTATTCTTGCTTACCACCAAAGAAACTTAATTGAGAACTTAACCAAGCAAGAATCCTTTTTCACACACACTCCAATGTATAACACTAGCACAGACAGAGAGGCCACTGGCCAATGCAGACACTTGCAGGTTAGTGGGCCATCCTGAGAGAGGGGGTCACCCTTGTATCCACAGCAACAGGACAGACTCCAAACACAGCGTTGTCAAGCAAAATCCCCTCAAAGCAATGCAGCCGCCTTAAGCTCCTCTCTCCCTCAACATGAGCTGCTGTGGGTCCCCGGGATTACTCGTGAGTAGCACACTAAGTCCCCCGCGGGACTCCTCCGCGGAGCAGCGGCAACTTTACTCTTAGCAGTGTGAGAGCTGACGTTATGAAGTGCTGAGCGGAACTGTGTTTCTCATTTAGTTTGGATAAAAGTAGCCGAGGCCGAGAGCAGAGCACAGGTCTTTGTGATGAGCCCTCTATTGGATAATCTTTTCCAGAGCACCACTGCGCTGAATGTATTTGAAATGATATGAATATGATCATTCCATCTATTTGCATACTGCGTCTACTATGTGCAAAGCAAGAGAGAGCATATTTTTGTCTTTCTGTGTGTCACTTTGTACCTTAAATTAGCATTGAGTTAGCATTCAAGGTAGTCTGCTGTTAACTTGTGTTTATAAGTTTGGGCTGGTATCTGGAAGTCCTAATGTGGCTCTGTTGAAACATTATCGGCCTTCTGATGATTAACTTTCACTCCTCACCCAGTTTGTTTGCACTACTCCAGAGTCTCTTATGTAATGGAGATTAAGTCCGATTGTGCTCTCAGTGTCAGCGATATGGATCTAAACATATAAACACATCCAGTGTGTGTCTTGTTTGCCTGCTTTCTTCTTCACACACCCACGGAGAGAGGGGCTTAACTCTGGGAATTACCCACTGTTTTGTTTGGACTGACTGATTGGCAGACTATGATATTTGTAGCCACATAACTTTTGGTGCATGGGCTCATAATCTGTTGTTATATGTCTTAGTCCCCTGGAGACAGTGCATGGGCTCATAATCTGTTGTTATATGTCTTAGTCCCCTGGAGACAGTGCTGTTCCAGTGCTTTTCTTTCATGTCCCCACCATTTTTCCACATTTTAAATTTAGATTGTTTTTCAAAAAGTGTCAGTGTCATTTTGAGATTAAATAGCAGAATTGCCAGCCTGGCGCTGTCTTTTGACCAGAACAGTAGGCTAAATATTTGGTGTTTGGACATGAGAGAGGGGGAGTGTAGACTAGCGTGTTTGAGAGCTGCTGGTGGATCCCAGAGGTCTGTCCTGACTCCGGCTGCCCTCCTGTTCCCACAGTCCTCGGGGACGTCCAGTGGCCAGGCCTCCTCCCTGCTGAAGCTCAGGCAGCTTCTGGAGGACAAATTGCAGCTCCTCCAGGAGACTGTGTCTGCAGACGGGCATGCAGGAGTGTCATCCTCCAACCTGGTAACCGACCCTGCTCTTATCCCTTATCACAGGCTGTAGTAGGGGAGATGTGTTGAACACCAAGAGTGCGCTTTTCTCAGATTCTTATCTCGTCTATTATAGGGGCTATTCATGTGTCAGTGTCTCGTCAGAGTCTTACTCAAAGTTTAAAAACACAGTTTAATCTCTCCATCTACCAGCTGTCTGCTTCTCATACTCTGTCTGTCACACACACACACACACACACACACACACACACTCACACTCCCATATATATTCAATTTAGCCCTCTAGACCCCAGACTGGAGTATTTGTCATCAAGTTGTTGACTCACAGAGTTCTCGTTATCCAACACATTCCTTAGTCTGCTGCTGGGTGATGGGAACTTGTGTGTGTGTGTGTGTGTGTGTGTGTGTGTGTGTGTGTGCGCTTGATAATGCGCAGCGTAAAGCGTGTGTGTGTGTGTGTGTGTGTGTGTGTGTGTGTGAATGTGTTTTGTGTGTGTGTCTGAATGTGTTTGTGTGTTTCCTGCATCCAGTCATGTGCGCACAAAGGCCTGAGTGGAGTCATCTGTTTTTGCTTTTTACAATTGATGATCAGAACTATAATTCTTTTCATTAATTCTGAAATGACGGATCACAGATTACTGCGCATTTGGTCAAGCCCCCCTGTGTGCGCTCCTGTCCTGTCGGCCATTTTGTTTGCCTGCTAGCTGCCTGTAGAGCAGAGCAGAGTGGAGCGGAGCGGACTGCACAGATTGCCACAGCCTCAGCGTGCTCCACTCTGGCTCCCTTTCACGCCCATCTGGGTGCAGCCCTGTGTGTGCAGCCAGCACTTCTGTTGGGCGGCCAGGCCAACATTAATCACTCCATTGTGTCAAGTGGCGTTTCATCCATGCCGTTAGATAACATTTAAACCGGGAGGCTTTTTGTGAGCTGTGCGGTTAATTGCATTGTTATTGGTGAATGCAGTGAGTGGTCATCGATAAACAGCTAGTGTGTTTACATACTCTGCGTGTTTGTGTGTGCAGTTTCATGGACTCGCAGGGTTACCTGGGTTACCTTAGCTTCAGTGCAAAACAAATGAATTTGATGCCAATCATTTCTCATTTCCCCTGTTTTTACTCTGATCTAACATTTTTGTTTAGCATTTGAAACAGACTTACGCAAAGCAGACCCTGTTTTACGAACAGGAAACAGGGAATTAGCATGGCATCTTTAAGCTATATTTTTGTAATTCAGCAAAAAGGGTAATCAGAGGTGGGGTCTGCGCTGTTATGAGTTGTGCGCTCTTGTGCTGCTGCCTGTTGTGGGTTGGTTGGTGTGTGCTGGCCTGTGTTTGTAATGGTCAGTGCGTGGGCCTGTGTTTGTAATGGTCAGTGTGTGGGCCTGTATTAGTAATGGTCAGTGCGTGGGTCTGTGCTCCATTCCACTCTGAGCTCTGCTGATGGCTGCTGCTGCTGTTGTCTCCTGACAGGTCTGTGAAGAGAGCAACTGCGTCCGGGACATCAGGAAGCACGTGGAGCAGAGTCAGGAGCTGAGAGGCCACCTCACCGAGCTCCAGAGGAACACTGAGCAGGAGATCTCCTCCATCTCACAGCAGTAAGCACACAACACAGCACAGCACAGCACACGCCACAGCTCCTACACACCTGGGACACAGCCAGGCTTGGTGTGGCTGTCTCAGATGACATATATTCTCTCTTCAAGTCAAATCAGTATGGCAAAGAGAACCGCTCTATGACTCTTACTGTTATGAGTGATATATAGATCAGACTCAGCAGTTTTTAGGTACATGGCTATTAAATCCATGAAATCAGGTTTGGTCATTTCCCTAATCACCTCCTTCCGTCATGACTCATAATGAATTGCAACACGGCACATAATAATGGAGCATACGTGGGAGCTGGGGAGCAAACAGCAGCACACGACCACATGCGGTCTGAGTGCCCATGGAGACCCAGGTTCAATCCCAACCAGCGGTCACTTCCCGAGCTGACCCCATCTCTCACTCTCCTGTTTCGACTGTCCTGTCTGCATAAAGACTAAAAGCCCTCTAAAAGATGCACAAGCCACACAGTGCTGGATAGCCCTCGTGCTTCCAGTTCGGTAGTGTGATCGAGGGCTGCAAGCAAAGTGTTAGTGAATTGTTTTTCCAAAACATTCTGCTCTACATCTGCTATTGTGAATGGAACTAACAGTGCACATGCTTGCGTCTTCTGACACCAGCATGCTCTGTTTCAGTGCATGCAAATATGCAAGTAAATATGGTGTGTGTGTGTGTGTGTGTGTGTGTGTGTGTGTGTGTGTGTGTGTGTGTGTGTGTGTGTGTGTGTGTGTGTGTGTGCGTGTGTTTGTATGTGTGTGTGTGTATATTTGCATGGATGTGCGTGTGTCTGTGTTTGTGTGGGTTTTTTGGGCCGGGTCCTCCAAAGCTTTGTGTAAATAGGCAATATGTGTTGAGAAAAAGCACAGGATCTGGGTGCGGCCCTCTCGCAGACACAACCCGACTGACAAGCCTCTAGCACATCTGAGTGGCTGTAATGGTTTAAAGTGTTTCCTTTGCGTGTCACTCTCTCTCTCCTACAGCCAGAGAGGCTCGCCAGGGTACACCTGAGTCCAAAAGCAAGTTGAAGCACATCGTGCCTTACAGTCACAGATGACTGTATGAGGGTGTGGGCCGCTGTTCTGGTAAATCCCCACTGTTTTAGAAGAGGGACGCTGCCAGCTGCATCTCAGTGCCAACTGGCTCCCGCAGCCAGAGCCTGTATTGTGTCTTTGTGCGCTTGTGTGTATTGTGTTTGTCTGCGTGTGTTTGTGCGCTTGTGGGTATTGTGTTTGTCTGCGTGTGTTTGTGCGAACGGAGATGGAATCACAATTGTGTTGGAAATTCATTGATATTGGAATTGGGATTGTTGGACATTAAAAAAGCGATTTGTTTCTTCTGTAAGTGGCTATGTTACATCAGGGTGTGAATTGATCCTTGTCTAGTGTTCCTGTGTGTTATTTTGGGAAAACTGGATGTCCTGCACCACTTGCCCCATGGTTTCACTTTTATTACGTAACAGGAGCAAAGGCTGCCGCCAGGAATAACAACAAAAAAAAAAAACCCAATTCTGTTGTTTGTAATGAAATGTGCCTCAGCCTGTCTTTGCCCTCCTCCTAGAACTGCTAGCAGAGGGAAGATAGAAAGAGAAACCGCAGCGTTCACAGGAACCCCCAAGTTCTCCCCACCCATCACAGGAACCCCCAAGTTCTCCCCACCCATCACAGGAACCCCCAAGTTCTCCCCACCCATCACAGGAACCCCCAAGTTCTCCCCACCCATCACAGGAACCCCCAAGTTCTCCCCACCCATTACAGGAACCCCCAAGTTCTCCCTCCACACTCTCCCTAGCTAAACACCTCAGCACCTTCCCTCATAAACACACAGGGAAATGATCCGTCCTCTGAACAACACCATTAAAACACTCTGTTTCACTAGAGGCATGATCCTGAAATGCATAATGACAGACAAAACAAATATCAGGGATCTTCAGGTGATTTTCAGACTGCTTATTGAGTGAGACAAGATACTTGGATTTATAATTTATTTTAGATACGTCACATCATTTGAATGCATGCTCTGCTTTAAGCTAGTTAACAGGCATGTCTGCGTTGTGCCATGTGCCTCACATCTCCAAGACTGGAGCTTGATCTCAACTGTGATTCTATGCTTGACCACTCACTGATGTTTAGTAGAGGTTTGTTGAAATTCTATACTGTACAGTATGTATGTTTGAGATCCAGCTGTCTGTCATTGTCTCAATGATGTTCAGTATTTACACAGTAAATTCCCTACATGAGGATACAAAAACACACACACACACACACACACACACACACACACAGGGAGGAGAGTGAGAGAGAGAGAGAGAGAGGCTGAGGTATGTAATATGTTGTTTTTAATCACTCTGTTTGTGGAGCTGACAGCTGGCCATCACAGAGGCAAGGAGCTGCGGGGGCCAACAGTAGCCTAAGCTCGCTGTGTTAGACCTCATATTCACACACGTCTACTGCAAGCTAATGAGGGGATGTGTGTGTGCTTGTGTGTGTGTGTGTGTGTGTGTGTGTGTGTGTGTATATGTTCTTGTGTCAGCGCACACATGTGTACATATGTGCTTTTGTGTGTGTGTGTGTGTGTGAGAGAGAGAGAGAGAGAGAGAGGGGGGGGCACAGACTGCGTTTTGCTTATCCCCTCAGCAGATGCCGGCAGATTTCACAGATTCTCTCAAATAAACATTACAGAGAGAAACACAGAGAAAGCAGAGCTGACAGACAGCTCCGTCTGAATTAGTTGCCTCTTTCACCTACAACAGTGTGTCCCTGAAAAGCCATCTCTGTCAGTTATCAGTCCACTGACATTAAGGGTTCTGTGTCCCCTCTCCTCTACTTCTTATTGCTAAACAAATCTCTCATAGATAGATAGATAGATAGATACTTTATTGATCCCTAAGGGGAAATTCAAAGGTCTCAGTAGCATACAGACATCACACACAACATGCACTTATCATGCAGTTATTATAGTTTACATTTTTGTCAGTTAAGAATTAGGTGACATTTAAACTTTATCTCATTAGCAGTAAAGCTATAGCATGAGCTGGTGTTTTAAGCACCTTTCTCTGCTCCAGGTGCAGTTACAGGAGAGGAGTGTAATAAGTGTTGTGGGGCCCCGTTCTGTTTTAATCCATCTCTTTCACATGTGTATTAATGGCAAAAGACAACACTCTAATCTGGAGAGGGAATAACCAGTATGTCTGCTATTGTGCAGTGTTTTCACAGCTAAGTCTCATTCTCACACATTCCGTTCCTTGGCAGCTCTTAGAGAGGCACAGCAGACCGCGTGCGTGCGTGGGTCGTGGGAGAATGTAAAGAGGACCTGGGTGAGGGCTGCAGGAGCAGGCCGCAGCAGCGCCTCCACGGTGGGAGAGCATGTTGTCCGCACGGCCCGCTGTGCACTGCTACTGGGGGAAGCTGATAGGGAGCCTGCTGGCCCTGCTGCCGTCAACAGGCAGGTGGAGGGGGCACCGGTTACAGCAGATGTGCACCAGGGCCAGCTGCAGCTGCAGCCAGCCAGGGAGAGGGCGTCTGGGAGTGGGAGAGGGCGTCTGGGAGAGGGAGAGTGCTCCAGCGTTGAGCAAGTAGCTTAGCATCTCTGCTAAAGCACACATATGTTGGCTAGCTGTGTAGGTGCTGTTACAATAAGACACCATAGTGAAAGAAGGCCATGGAGATAGTGCAGGTAATAGATCCCACACAGATAGTGAAGACAATAGTTTTAAGCCCATTTTGAATAGGGGTGATTCTTTTTTTTACAGATTTTAGGTTGTTGAATGAATTAAATGAATTTTGAACTTCAATATGTTAAAGACTAGGCTGTCCTCTCCCAACATTTACCTTTTTGTCCCTTATGAATCCATTGCCTGCAAATAGATGGATCTGTCTGTCACTTTTGTAAAGCCTCCTTTCTTCTCTTCTGGTTTCATGATGAAGGCATATCTCCCTCTAGTGGCTACTAACCATCCAAGCACCCAGGAGTTCTGTGGAGAGCTATTTTTATTGTGCACTGTGTCTGAATACAGCTGCATTTTACATGAAACGTATGGAACTAAAATCTTGATAATAACTGAAGAAACGGTTCTTTTCCTTTCCGTTGCAGGCTTGGGTCTGTTGCTCTCGAGTGTGAGCTCCTGAGCTGTGAGTTAGCTGATCTCGAGAGGCAGCATCTAGGGGTGCAGGCTGCCCTACAGAGGAGCCAGGACTCAGACACCAGAGCCGTAAGCAGCTTTACCGCAGCCCCTATTAAAGACTGGGCCCAATTCAAGCCAGGGCAATTGAGCTTCTAGTGTGTATTTAAACTGTCAACTAATGTCAATCATTCATGTGTGTGTGTGTGTGTGTGTGTGTGTGTGCACAGACTTTACTGCAGCAGAGGTGTGAGCTGCAGATTTGTATAGCCGGCCGGGCAGCGCAGAGAGAGCGTGTGTGTTTTCGGGAGCAGGCCCTTCGATCCCTGCAAGGCATTCTGAGCGCAGACGTCCACAGGTACCAGCAGGAGGCCCAGAAACTTCACCTGCTCAGCCACAGAGCCATCCGTAGCATGCCAGGAGAGAGCCAGCACCAACTGGACCACATGGTAAACATGCACTGGCCCTCGCCTGCCTATTTCATCATCCCACATTTACACTGTGTTAATGTCTCTCTCAGCCTTGTATACAAACATACAGTCCTATTATATTATTACCGGTATATAGACTGTTATGTTATCAAATGTTGTCTCCCAGAATTTTTGAAATTATTGAATTCCTCAAATACCTGGATTTTGTTATTGATTTTGTAGAAAAATGCTTTTAGTTCATGACTTTTAGAAAATATGTTATTCACAAATAATATTGGGCATAAAATATGAGTCCTTTTGTGTCATCTACAAAAACACACACACACACACACATGTACACATGCTCACCAACACAACAGCCAGAAGCTCTCAGAATGAGGCCCATCCTATCTCGCTGGTGGAGAGGCTGGCTCCAGATGTTGGTGCGTGTGTGGATGTATGGAGTGGGCTCTATGGAACATCTGTCCACTCACCTGTCCTCCTCGGCGAGCCCGCTCTCCTCGGCGCACCGCTGGGGACTGATTCTAATCGAACACACTCGCTTTGAAACCTCCTTAACACATCAAAACGGCCTCCGACGCACTCCACGCTCGCATAACATGCTGTAGGTGCCATTCCCTCTGTCGGATGTCTTAGGTGTGTGTGTGTGTGTGTGTGTGTGTGTGTGTGTGTGTGTCTGTGTGTGTGTGTGTGTGTGTGCTGTGCACTACCACTCGCTTTCCCCTTCTTTTTGAAATCACAGAAGGTGTCAGTTCTCCTACGGAGTTCTGTGACAGATCTGATGAAGGCAATGGAGCGTGTGCTCGCCTTGATAAGAGAAACACCCGTGTGATATGAACGAGAGGCAGGAGCGCCCATCAAAGGCATGACTGGAAACCACTTTAATTATCCTACATTTTTTTGTGCACCGCGTACACCTCTGGTGTCCATGTGTGTCTTAATGCGTCGCAGCATATAGACTATTCGATTAAAGAGCTTTTTTTTCACAGTTTGTTTATCTAATTGCATTTTTTCATAGTGGCCTACTTAGCATGTGAATAAGCTCCGTCACATGATTGTTGGCCTGGTATTCCGACATGCATGGGTGGCACTGCAGGCAGCTGTCAGACCTGGCCATATGTTTTTTTATTATGGCTCTGGGATGAAGGCAG